>NW_004444109.1:2804566-2855048 GCF_000243295.1 Trichechus manatus latirostris | reverse complement strand
TCCTCATATGCATGTGAAAGCTGGACAATGAATAAGGAAGACCAAAGAAGAATTGATGCCTTTGAATTATGATGTTGGCGAAGAATATTGAATATACCATGGACTGCCAGAAGAATGAACAAATCCATCTTGGAAGACGTACAGCCAGAGTTCTCCTCAGAAGGGAGGATTTGAAGACTTTGTCTTATATCCTTTGGAGATGTTATCAGGAGGGATCAGTCCCTGGAGAAGGACATCATGCTTGGTAAAGTAGAGGGTCAGCGAAAAAGAAGAAGACCCTCAACAAGACAGATTGACACAGTGGCTGCAACAATGGGCTTAAGCATAACAACGATTGTGAGCATGGTGCAGGACCGGGCAGTGTTTCGTTCTGTTGTATGTAGGGTCGTTCTGAGTTGGAACCAACTCAACAGCACCTAACAACAACAACAGAGATGGATTATGGCTTAATATCTAACCAACATGGCTACACACAAACTCCATGTGAAAGTTTTTTATTTTTGTTTTTCTGATATACAAGGCATTCAAAAAGTAAGAACGCTTGGAGTTCCTAGGTGGCACAAATGATTAAGTGCTCAGCTACTAACCAAAAGGTTGGCCATTCAAACCCACCCAGTGACGCCTCAGAAGAATGACTTGGCTATTTACCCCTGAAAAAGCAGCCACTGAAAACTCTGTGGAGCACAGTTCTACTCGGACACACATGGGGTCACCATGAGTCAGAATAAATTCCAGGGCAACTAGTTTGTTGCTAATAATATGTAGCAATGCTTGAAGTATGCACATTACTAATAGGTATGCAAAACTTAAATAATCCTTCCATAATAAAATGAAACTGGACAAAGTAACAACAACAGAGTAAGAAGGTTCTAATTAGCCTATGCCTTCACAGCACCAGGACATTAACCCTTTTGGAGCAGGTGCTAGTCATGAATGAATTTTAAAAGAGTTATTAGATAGGTGGGTGGAGAACATGTAGCTAAATTTAGTAGGAAACATTGTCTCAAAGTAAATGATCTAATAACATGTTAGTGCTTCTGTTCTATCTCATAATTCGTTGCATAGTGCCTGGGCTCTTAAAAGCTTGCAAGTGGCCATCCAAGGCACAACAATTTATCTCTATTCACCTGAAGCAATAGAGGAAGGAGAGTCAGGAATAGGAGGAGGATACAGAACTTGTGGCTAATTGCCTCCATGAACAACTACCTCCTTTGCCATACGACCAGAAGAACTGGATGGTGTCCAGCTACCATTACTGAACATTTCCATTAAAGATTCTAGAGAAGAATTCTGATCAAAAGTGGGAAAATGCAGAACAGAATTTCAAATTCTCATAGAATCCAGACTCTCTGGAGCTATGGAGCTGGAGAACCCCTGAAACTATTGCCCTGAAATAATATTTAAACCTTAAACCAAAAATATTTTCCAAAGTCTTCTTAAAACCAAACAATAGTTTAGCTTAACTAGTAAAGAATGTCTGCCTTGAGCATTGTGCTGTTTCAGGTTGTATCTATACGGCATCAAACTGACAATAGCAACTCGAAAGATTAGATAGGAAACTTAGGGGACAGAAACTTAGGGAGCAAAGATTAAATAGGAAAACGAGAGTGAGAATTGTTGCACAACTCGAAGAATGCAATCAATGTCACTGAATTGTACATGTAGAAATGGTTGAATTGGTGTATGTTTTGCTGTGTATATTCTCAATAATAACAACAAAATAAATAAAATTAAAAATAATAATAGTAAATGATCATCCTTGCTATACACATTTGCTTAAACTTGTGGCTACTACTGATTTCTGTATTATATCCTAAGTTGCTTCAGAAGTAGTCAAAATATATTGGAAATAAATTTTCACCAATAGTTTCAGGATAATTTGCATCCTGGCTGAATACTTTAAGAATTTTAATTTTTCTGAAAATTCAGGTCAGATAAGTCACATTCACATCCCAAAATTTATAGTCTCTGAGTGGCAGTAATTCCTGCTTCTGCTACTGACTTACAGCCTTGACAATCACTTCCTTATATTTTTTATATAATGAAATTTAACACTGTTGGCTCTGGCAGAAAGGTAATCCCTCACCTTTTTTCTCCTCCACACTTATTATTCACAAACTAGTTTGATTAAAGAATTCGTATGGATATAGCTTATCACACAAGGTACTGCCAACTGACTAGCATAGAACTTACATATCATCAAAAACCAACAGTGTAATTACACATAAAGAGAAAAGAGAACAGTCTCACTGATCCTCTTGAAAATCATGTTCAGCTATGGAGAATTATCAGAAAAGAACGGACAGGGTATTTCTGGAAGGTCACACTGTTATAGTTTAATTCAGAAGAGCTTTTTCTGCTGAAGGGCGGTCTCCCATTTCGGTCATTTCCTATTTCTAGGTTTGATC
This sequence comes from Trichechus manatus latirostris, assembly GCF_000243295.1. Lineage (NCBI taxonomy): Eukaryota > Metazoa > Chordata > Mammalia > Sirenia > Trichechidae > Trichechus > Trichechus manatus. The sequence continues at coordinate 2,852,640 of NW_004444109.1, read as the reverse complement.
CCCTATCAGTGCTGAGGTGACTTTTAGGGAGTGTGAAAGGAAGGACAGGGGTGCAGAATATGCTTGCTTTAGTATTCTCAGGCAGTTTACTTGGAACTGGTATTTCCTATAATTACTCATATTCCAAAAAAAGATTCCTTCTCAATTGTAACTGTATCAGTGGAGACTTTTTGAGCTACATGAAAGTATGGTAAAAATGTCTGTGTTAGAGGAATTGTGTTTTGTGCTGTTATGGTTGTTGTTTTACCCACTGGGACGTAACAGAGCAGAAACATTTATTTCTTGTAATGAATTCACCTTATGCCCCTGAGCAAATTAATTTGTGCTTTTATTACTTGTTCTCTCCATCTATAAAATACGTATGAAAGTAATCATCACTTTCCACAGGATGTAGTATGTATTTTAATTGTTATATATAAAAGAACTTTGAGGTCTCATCTTAGAAAGTTCCAGGAAAGTATCAACTCTGAGGATCAGTTTATAGCTTCAAAGTTATTATATGCTCATCTTGTATTATAGGTCAATAACTGTTTAAAAGAGAGGTCTAAAGCAGTGGATCTCAAACTGAATGAGCATAAGAATCCTCTGGAAAGTTTGTTAAAACACAGATCACTGGGCCCCATCCTTAGATTTTGTGATTCAGTAAGTTTGGGATGGCATCTGAGAATTTGCATTGCTAACAAATTCCCAAATGATACTGATGCTACTGGTCTAGACCCCACACTTTAAGAACAAATGATCTGAGAATAGCTTTGTGTAAACATACATAGAAATGGATACCATGAAATATATAAAGGGTAGCTATAGACTAAGATACATTCCAGATGCTTTTATCTCTCCCTGTTCAATCCAATGCAAAAGGTTGGAAGCTTTGCTAAAAAGTGGTTTGGACCATAGAAAAAAAATCATACTGCCTGGTTTGCTTAGATGAATTACATGCTTAACAAGAAAGATGTATGGCAAGATATCAGCATTAGATCATTTTACCATAAACCCTATTTTCTGCAACACGCAATAGCTAGTAGCCCAGCTAACTCAATAAAAACAATATCAACGTTGTTGCATTACCAGACGATCACATTCCCATTAACATCAGCCTCTCTGAAAGGTATTCCCAAGTTGGAAGTTAGCCAAACTCCTTCAGACAGTCTCAACTTACAACACAATGTAATTTGGAAATGGCCATACGGCAAGAAATACGGTTACAAAATACAGTACGAGCCCTTATTCAGCCTTGTTGTGTGACAGAAAGAACTGAGCATCTAGAGATGGCCTTAATTGTAGCCTATATATATGTGTGTGAAATATATTAGCATAATCTTTGGCTCTATAGCCACAGAAAAACAAACATTCTTTCTGAAACTGAATAAACAAATATTTTCTCACTCAAGTCACTTTTAATACACAAATCCTTGCCTGTGCCAGTAAGATATAAGTGGTAAGGATAAGACAGAGGATTACAAACACTGTGTCTTACATTGTACCATTCGTCTTTTTTTTTTTTTCTCCCCAAAAAAGATTGCTTACACTTATCTTACATTTGGTGAAACGAAAGAACTAACGCTGACAACATTAAAGTAGTAATATTTAAAGCCTGATAGAATCTGAAGCAAGGTGCATTCCCATTTTTTACTCAGCTGTGTACATCAGTTAAGAGATTGCAGTGGACTTCACGTAATAAGAACTAGCTTTTCTATTCTCTTACCTTTTAGCATTATCCTTCAAGTACAGCCACCTGCTCAGACAATCAACATGACTTTCTATGACTTCTCAGTAAATGAAGCTCGCTCCACTAACCCGAGGGTACTGTCAATCTAAAATATCGAAATGAAAGCTTGAATTGCACATTTTATGATCAGCCAACTGTACTTAGGTAGTAGCCATATTTAGAAGAGAGCCATTTTCTTGTATTTTAAAATCGTATTCTACTTTGCCCTCTCACCAATATTAGAAGCCTATCATTTTGCATATTAAATGCAGCATTACTAAAAATGCAGCAGAATAAATCTGTGGCTCTATTTCTAACCAAAGGGATTTCAGAGCTGTTGTTTCTCTCAGACACACATCTCCAGAAATCAGCATTAAGGATTTTTAAAGTGTCTTCATGGAAACGTGGCTAAAGAATATGAAATCAGCAAGTATATATTCCATGCCACAAATCCTATGCTAATGCTGTCAAATATTTCTCTTTATTAAGCCATTCATCTTCCCTATCTGTTCATATCAGAAATTGCCTACTTTGATAAGGGGAGGATGGAAACTATCGCTCAAGTCCTTTCAGTCTTTTGTAAAAGGCATGTAAGCTCTTACTGTATGTTCTTCTACCATTTACCTACCCTTTGTGAAGCCTGAGAGGTTGTCAGATAGTTCCCCAAAGATAGAACATTCTGACTCAATAAGATTGGATGGATATTAAGCCAGATGGTGCTACTTTAATTTGTGTTTTCTTCTTTGCCTAAGTCAATTTTTAAAATATCCATCCTGCCACAACCAATGAGGTCTAAACAGAAGCTAAATCATTGGCAAGATGGAGCACAGTATGGCTAATATCCTGCTTTCCACTATCTTAACTGTTAAGTGGTTCTGTTCTGACTACATCAATTAAAAATCCCAACTCAAAATTACCTCAGGCAATGTTACTACCCCCACTGTAACTCAGCCACTGTTTCTTGCTTGTCACAACACTGACCTTAGAAGGTTTCCCTTTGGTCTCAATAAAGCACAGAAAGAGAGAGAATTTTTCAACAACATTGTCATGAGTGTATTGTGTATGAAATACTAGATGAAATTAGCTATGTGTGGTCTTGATGCAGTTCTGATATAATGAGATGAGTACTATATTTAGAGTCTGAAAACCTGGCTTTGTGACTAGGATCTATTTCTTGCTATTTATAGAAGTCTCTTAACTTCTGTGGGCTTCAGTCCCCATCATAAAGGAGGAAGGGTGAGCACCTCCTTCATCAGATTGTTATGGGTATCAAATAAGATAATGTACTCGATAATGCTTTCATACTATAAAACCTCTACATAAACATTAGGGTTTGCACCTGCTCCCCGCCACTCAGTTTGCCCCCGTTGCACAGAGGAACAGTCTTTCTAGACAATCCTAAAATTCAATTAATAGCTTCAGTCACCCATTTGCTGTTAACGCCCAGATTTCCACACACATCTACTTGAGTGATTTACAAGCGCCTCAAACTCCACCTGTCAAATCCACCCCTTCTCTCTTAAAATCTGCTGATCTTCTTATGTTCACTTCCTTGGTGACTGGAGCCACCACGCATTACTATAAATTCTTTCTTCCATCATGTAGATCCTACTGGTCACTGGCCTTGCTAATTCTATCATTCACACTGCCTGGTTTTTTTGTCTCAACAACTACTGTCACTGTTGAGGCTGAAGCCCTCATTTCATCTCTCCTGACATAAGAGCAAGTGTTGCTAACAGATCTCCTTATCTGTCTCCCCATTTCATGCCATCCCCAACACTGCTGCCAAAGTGCTCTAATTAAACACACAGCTAATCAGGTCATTCCTTGCTTAAAATCCTCCGCTAACGTGCTATTAGCTTAAGGGCAAAATAAATTCCTCCCTGCAAGTCTTCCCCAGGCCTGACTTCCTTCTAGAGTTGCTTTCCTCTTCATCTTCTCACCATGCCCACCTCCATTTCCAGTCATGTTGACAGTGGAAGTTCTCCAAAGGTGCCTCAGAGGTCCCCGAATCTTTTCCTTTGCACCAGCTTTTCTCAGTCCCCCAAAGTTTCCAGTACTTCATTCTTTGTCTCTCATTCTTGAAGAAATTTTAGGCACCTGCTCTTCCAGGAAAGGAGCACTAGTGGTGCAGCAGTTAACTCCTGCTAACTAAAATGTCGGTGGTTCGAACCCACCAGCCACTCCACAGGAGAAAGATGAGGCAGCCTGCTTCTGTAAAGACTTACAACCTTGGAAACCCTATGAGGCAGTCCTACTCTGTCTTACAGGGTCGTTATGAGCTGGAATCAACTCACTGGCAATGGGTTTGTCTCCTCCAAGAAAATTTGTCTCAAACTGGAATCAGAGCTCCCATCCTGTGCTGCCTGGTCATCCTCTGCACACCCCTGTCATTCGAAACCTGTTGCTGTTGAGTCATTTCCAACTCATGACAACCCTAAGTGTTACAGAGTAGAACTGCTCCATATGATTTTCTTGGCTACAATCTTTATGGATGCAGGCTGCCAGGCCTTTCTTCTGCAGCACTGCTGGGTAAGTTTGAACTGTCAACCTTTAGATTAGTGTTGCTATTGCTATTGGTTGCTATTGAGTTGATTCTAACTCATGGCAACCTCGAGTGGACAGAGTAGAACTGGTCTTCAGCGTTTGCAAGGTGTGGCCTGTTGGAAACAGATGGCCAAGACTGTCTTCTGAAGCACCTCTGGGTGGTGTCCACCTTTTGACTAGTGGCCAAGTATAAACCATTTGCACCACTCTTATAATTATTGATTTGTTTATTTGTCTAATTAAACTGTGACTATTAATTTTCTTTTAACATTTAGTTTACCAATGTCAGTTATGTTACCTAGAACATAGATGTTCAATAAGTGATTGCTAAATAAGTAAAATTTTCCTAGTCATTTTTCTTTCTTATTCTTTAATTTTTATTAAAAATTCCTTAAAATATTTTAAACAACTAAGTGAATTTATGCCTGGAGTTTAACTCTTTCGATCAACACAAATGCTACCCACTTGCTTGTACATATCCAAAAATAAAATTTTACCAATAAGAATCTCCTGTGTATATGGAATTAGAAGTTCCAGTCCTAGGGAAGTGAGTTGAATTCTTATCCAATTCTACCATAATGATTCCAGCTATAGAAAAACTATCTGATTTCCAGAACACTGAAATGAAGATTACCCATATCCTTGCCTCATTCCAAGCAGCACTATAGGTTGAGAGGGTCTTTCTTTCGAGAAGGAGAACTCAATGTACTAAAATTGAATCTGACATTGAAGATTTCTTTGACGTTTAAGAACACTTATCTTTCACCTAATACTTTTGCAAATCTGAATGGTAATAAATGTAAAATGTGATTTAAAAAAAAAGTATTTTGTACTATAACATGCCCAGGTTGCTTCGTAATTTTTTTCAGAATTTCTGCACACAAAAATTCCTCATTTTTGTTTTGTTTTGTTTTCATGGTTGTTGGAAATGGTGAAAATCTCTAAATCATTGTTCAGGAAAAGAGAGATACAATGTCAGAAGGAAGGCATTTTTAAATAGTGATCCTCTTACTCCATAAAATTATGCTTAAAATAAATAAAGTAAGGAAAGGAAGCCAGATATTATGGAAAATTCTTTTCCAGTGTGCACAAATGTATCAGTCAAGCAGAAACAGGAAAGCAAATCATAATTAAAGTGTTCCACAAATTATATTGTAATTGACATAAGCAACTTGAGGTCAAGGTTCAAATGTACTGATAGTTTTCTATAAATAGTTTTCCTTATATTTCTTCCTTCTTTTTCATCCTGTGATCTCACCCTCATACCACATTCTCCTACAAAATTCTGCCCCCCTTCCAATGAAAAACAAACATATTTATGTAAAAAAAATCCTGCAATTCAATTTTTTTCTATTTTAAGACCCACAGAGAAGGAAGTTCTCTTTCCTTTCTGGTTTTCTTTTTTTTTTCCCCAGTCAGAAAAATAGAAGTGTTGTAGTAAATTAACTCAAGGATTTGTGTTCATGTGCAAAGCCAACCTTCACAATAACTTTTGTTTTCTAGTAGTTAAAAGATTACACAGAATATGCTGGACTCCTCTACGATGGAGTCTTAGAAAAATTGCAATCAGAGTAGGTTTTGGTAAAACTCCCTCAAAGATCCTTTGACACTCCTGTCACTAAACCTTTTATTTAATTCCTCTCTAATGAAGCAGTAAGCCAACTGCTAGATAGAAAATTCCTCATGTGCTAAAATAATCACCGAAAAGATTTTCTGATTAACAATCAAAATGCCCTTTGAGGTGAGTTATTGATACCACCATTTCCATTTAAAGATAAAAACATAGGTGATGAACCCAGCTGAAAAACAATCAGAATCCTCAGCTCACAACTTCTTTGTTAAAGAAGTACTGCTTTCAACAACAACTGAAAAATAAACTAAATAGAATGGGCACAATTGAGGAAGAAGTCAGAGGACATACATTTATATCCGTGATTTTTCCCATTAGTATCTGTGTATCTTTCCATCATCAATAAAAACAGTCTGAAAGTATTCAGAGACTAAATCTCAGTGATAGACTTATATTAAGTACTTTTTTTCACTTTGACAATTGTTTATGTATAAATTAATTCATTAAAATTCATTATCTTTATATGTTCAGGTGTTTGTGTTCATGTACAAAGCTATTTTCACATCAATTGAGGTTTTAAATTACTGTATTTGATAATATGGCTCTTTGAAGTTTCTATGATATATATTATCATAAGCTTTCATTTTCTGAGGCCAAAATAATAAAATTCTTGCAGTAGGACCTTAGAGAGATATTGCAGCACATCTCTCTGATGGCAAGAGCAAAGGTAGTATCTTTCAGAAACAGAAAGGAAAAAAAAGGTAAAGAAGAGAGTAGCCTTAATTGTTCAGATCTCTTTGAAAATGATAGCTAAATCCATTCATTGCTTTTAAAATAAAGTGATTGTTTTTAAAATAAAGGAGAAAAAAAGTACGGTACACAATGTTAGCAGATGCTCCCACTGAAATGACACTGGTGTTATAAGCCCCCAAACGCATGCATTTTCTCTGGATTAGAATAAAGGGCATGGCATTATACAGAAATCTAAATCCCTCATAAGATAGCCATTTACCAGAGATTAATTAAATTGCAAGAGAAGCAAAACCCTACTTGTTTGCAAAACGGATGCGGTCTAAGATCAGCATTTAAAAAAAAAAAAAAAAACTTTTAAAGAAAGAAAAATCAAACCAAAAAAAAATACTAGGACTTAATCTAATTTTTAAAATATTTCATCCCCTTTGAATAATGATTACAAATATACCCATGATTCTCTTTTCTTTTCTATTGATGAAATAGCACATACCAAATCTTCTTAAAATATTGATGAAATGCCCACATACACTTAATATTTTACCTTCTCAGGGAGGCATCCCCTGACAGTCACATCTAAAGTAGCCATCCATTGCCACACTCTTTCTCATATTACTTTTATTCCTTTTACTTTTGCTTTTCTTATCAATCTTTTATCTCTCATCCCCCAACATGTACACACTGTGAACATGGGACCATGCCCACCTTGTTAAACTGTGTTCCCAGGACCCTACTACATGCCTGGCATAGCAGTAACACAATAATCAGTGAAATCAAGGATTTAAATCTCCTTTCAGGAGTTCACATTTAGCACGTGTCTTTTGTTAGAATGTCACAATAATTTTCTGCATGAAAACAAATATATATATATATATTTAGCTATCTTTTTAAAATTTTTTTAGAAAACAAATATATTTTTAATGTTCAAATGTACCCTCACGTATACAAATGTAGGCCCTTGGGTTCTTTTCTAGTAGGTGGGTGAGTTTCCTTTACGAAGGTTCTCTGTGGTGCCTGCAATGAGATTCATTGGCTGTGACAGGCTCTAATAACAGCGTTGGCTTTGTGCCAGCGGCCCCCACCAGTCTGGGCACTATCAGAGGCACATATGCACTGTCATGTACAAGAAAGTTGCTCCATAACCTTTGCCTAAAATAAGCTCAGAAAAACTGACAGCGGCTGTTCATGTCAAGCTTTAATAACGGAGCTCTTTCTGCCTTCCTGACACGTAGATCCCAAGATTTCTTGCTGTTGCTGTGAGTTGCCGTAGAATCAATTCCAAGTTGATTCCAACTCATGGCAACCCCATGTGTGCAGAGAAGAATTGTGCTCCACATAGATACAGAGGAAAAGGAGAGAGAGAGAGGGCATAAAAAGGGAGGAGGGATGAGACAAAATACAGTCGAAGAAAAGGGGCGGGGTAGCTTTTCCCTAAGCCATCAACTGCCAAGGTTACTTTTCGCAGAGAGCAAAAGAAAAAGGGCCAGACTGTGCCTGCTTGAAGCTTTTGTACTTCTGCCCAGACTGTGGGGAAAAATGATGGGATTAAGTAAAAAAGCCAGCGATAACAAAAAGGAAATCTTCCCAATAGTTTTCCTTGCCTGAAGGATGAACTGCTTGAAGCACTGACCTCGCTGCTCTCTGTGAGGTCAAGAAACTTCCTGTCACTCCTACAATTATGATTAATGATGCTCCTGCGTGACATATTTCTAACCACAGTCTCTGGAGTACATGAGACTCAGTTGCCTCGTGGTGTGTTGAGTCACTGCTCTGGCAAAGGATCTGTTCTCTACAGCTACAGGCTTAGCTTTCAACAAGACATCCTCTTGATTCTTTGCTGCGACAGCCTATCATGAAAGAACACAGAGCCCAGTACAAAGAATGACTGCTAAGAAGGATAAAACATTAAATTAATTTTAAAAAAGCTTTTGTACTGAATGGCAAAATGCCGCATAATGAATAATTAAACAATTAATAATGTAATCCTCTTAAAAGCACAGAACCACTAGGCGAGAAGATTAAGTGTTTAACAGTTTCCAGTATAATGCAAATGGTAAGGATGAGCCCTTTTTTTTTTTCCTCCCACTTTTTAGGGTAATAGAATTGAAAGCACATTTCCGGATTTTAATTAAATACTATTAAATTTTCAGTAACAACCGAAAACAACAGTGCTGCAATATGGAAGGATTATCAAATACAAAAGTAAGCATACAATAGCGAGAAGCTAACATTTCTTCCTTCTTTTTTTATAAAAAGAGGTTACTTGAAGGGTGCACTCTGTTTCTAAATTACTATGGTGCACATCACCAAACATCAAGTGGAATACTAATCTGTAGTAATGACTGTAAGATTGGGATTATTGTATTTCAATGACAGTCTCCAATCATGGAAAATAACCTAGAATAGCTGCACAGCTATGAAACAAAGTAATTCATACATCCAAATTCTGTTCCTTCCTTATATGTTCAAATATATATTTCAATATTCTCTACAACGTAGTACCAGGGTTTCTATGAGTATATTTTCACTATTTCCGAAAGTCCTCGGCTGTTAACCAAAAGGCTGGAGCTTGAAGTTCACCCAGAGGCACCTTGGAAGAAAGACCTGACGATCTACTTCCAAAAAGTCAGCCACTGACAACCTATGGATCACAGTTCTACTCTGACACACATGGGGTCGCCATGAGTCAGAGTCAACTAGAAGATAAGTGGCTTATTTTTTTTTCTTTCTTCCTTCTGGTTTTAAACTGTCACAGGTATGGGTTATCTTAACTCATATTCTCCAGAAGCAGAACATGCGAGAATAATTCATGTGCAAGTGACTGATGAAGGAAGTTCTTCCAGGAGAAACAGTAGGAGGTAAGGGAAGCTGGATACAAAGAGAAAGACCCTAAACAAGGAAAGGGTTTCGGATGAAGTCTCAGTTCAGTCTGATAATGCAGAAAGCTATGGAGCATGAATTATACCACAGAGTTTGCCCTGCCTCCTGGCCAAGCGACTCCAGCAGCCCAAGGTATGCCTCTGAAGGAGAGAGAGAGCCTGCAGAAGTGACCCTGAGCAGTACAGGAGATTCCAGGGACGTAGGTGGAACACCAACAGTGTCTTTGCATAGTGGTAGCAAAGAAAGATCTTTACTCAGTTTAACCGTGTAATTAACTGCAGTATAAGTTAAAAACTTAACTTATTCCCCATATTCCACTTTCCTCCCCTCCCCATGATTGATTCCATTATAACCATTTATCCCCAGGTCCAATTCCTACTTCCAACAGAAGGAATTTTTGGAACTAGCAGTACTATAGCCTGACCCTGTAGAATTTGGCTTTGAATAACCTATGTCCAGTTCTGAGAACAGCAATTCATTTCTGAACTCAGAGCCAAGCCTACTCCTACAACAACCTTTCCCCTTTGCTCTGGATTCCAGTGTATTGCTTAGAGCTCGGTCTTCCCAGGAAGAGAGATTCTACTTCACTCCTGCTATTCTTCATCTGAACTCATGACTCAGAACCCCAGACTTAATGACCTTACTGCTTTCCAAATGGTTGTCATTGTTGTTAGTTGCCAGTGAGTTGGCTCCAACTCATGGTGGCCTTATATACAGTAGAAAGAAATATTGCCTGGTCCTGCACCATCTTCTTGATCGTTGGTGTGTTTGAGCCCATTGTGGGGCTACTGTGTAGTGCCTTCCACCCTAGAGAGCTCATCTTCCAAATCTGTTGTTGTTGTTGGGTGCCATGGAGTTGATTTTTGACACATAAAGCTCAAAACCAAACTCGTTGCTGTTTAGTGGACTCTGACTCATAGCAACCCTATAGGACAGAGTAGAACAGTCCCATAGAGTTTCCAAGGCTGTAATTTTTACAGAAGGAGGCTGCCTCATCTTTCTCCTGAGGAGTGGCTGCTGGTTCAAACTGCTGACCTCCCTGATGGTATTTAAATTGCTAGTGGCATAGCTTCCAGTATTATAGCAACATGAAAGCCACACAGTATGACAAGCTGACAGATGGGTGGTGGCCTGAATTGTTACTTCCTGTGAAATCCCAGTGGTTGTGTTCCACACGTAAGTTTTGAGAACACATTTTAGGAAATTGTTGCTGCTCTGCACCAGCTTAGCCGATGGTTATCAATTCCTCCTTTGAGACTCCACTTCCTCCCAGATCTAGAACTGGAGTTATAGATTGGCCTTTTATAAAAGCCATATTCTCCTCCTGTGTCCCATCTGGTAGCAGCCACCTGGACCATATATAGCTATATCCTAAAAGATAGAGCTGATTATGTTTCTAAAGAAAATCCATTTTTTAAAAAAGAATAAGTTGCTAAAATCATTCAGCAAGCAACTGTAGGGGGTGAGGGAGGAATCAAATGAAAAAATACATATATATTTCCATACAGCCCTCTAGTATAAAAGGACATCTTAGAAGCTTTGATAAAGGCTTGCTCGATAGTTTCACTCTAGGGAGTAATGCTTTAGACTAAGCTTGATTTAGGAGACAGTTTATCTAGACACAAAGAACAGTACTCATGATATTATAAATTTTAATCACTGAACATAATGATTATTAAAATTATTTAATCTTGAGAATGTGGTCAAGTAAACAAGAGCTAAAAAGGTGAAGGACAGATTCAAAGTGAACTAATCAGTTAATATAAAAAGAATATTTAGGAAGCACAATCAGTTGGTATTAATAATAAAGGGACTATTAAATATATTATTAATGTACATGCATTTTAATGTATAAGATCTAATTTTTGGAATTTCTTGGGAATCTTTTGTTTTGGATTCTTACAAAGCTGATTTAAAGTAAGGTCTGTAAGGCAAGGTTATGGAAGCTCCATAGACACATCCAAACTCCCTGAGGGACCAAATTACTGGGCTGAGGGTTGGGGATCATGGTCTTGGGGAACATCTAGCTCTATTGGCATACATAGTTTATAAAGACAAAATGTTCTACATGCTACTTTGGTGAGTAGCATCTGGAGATTTAAAAGCTTGCAAGCGGCCATCTAAGATACTCCACTGGTGTCATGGATTGAATTATGTCCCCCCAAAAATGTGTTTATCAATTTGGCTGGGCCATGATTCCCGGTGTTCTGTGATTTTTCTATATGTTGTAAATCCTGCCTCTATGATGCTAATAAGGGAGAATGGGCGGCAGTTGTGTTAGTGAGACAGGACTCAATCTACAAGATTGGATTGTATCCTGAGGCAATCTCTTGAGATATAAAAGAGAGAAGTGAGCAGAGAGACAGGGGGACCTCATACCACCAAGAAAACAGTGTCAGGAGCAGAGTGCGTCCTTTGGACCTAGGGTCCCCGTGGGGAGAAGCTCCTAGTCCTGGGGAACATTGATGAGAAGGCCGATGGAGAGAGAAAGTCTTCCCCTGGAGCTGATACCCTAAATTTGGACTTTTAGCCTACTTTACTGTAAGGAAATAAACTTCTCTCTGTTAAAACCACCCACTTGTGATATTTCTGTTATAACAGCACTAGATACCTAAGACAATTGGTCTCACCCCTTCTAGAGTAAGAGAGAATGAAGAAAACCATAGACACAAGGAAAAGATTAGTCCAAAGGACTAATGTACCACAAGTACCACAGCCTCCACCAGACTGAGTCCAGCACAACTATATGGTGGCCGTCTACCACCACCGACTGCTCTGACAGGGATCACAACAAGAAGGTCTTGGACAGAGCTGAATAAAAATGCAGAACAAAATTCTAACTCACAAAAAGAAAGACCAGACTTACTGGTCTGACAGAGACTGGAGAAACCCCAAGAGTATGGCCCACAGACTCCCTTTTAACTCAGTACAGAAGTCACTCTTGAGATTCACCCTTCAGCCAAAGATTAGACATGCCCACAAATCAAAATGAGACTAATGGGCACACCAGCCCAGGGGCAAGGACAAGAAGGCAGAAAGAGACAGGAAAGCTGGTGCTAGGGAACCCAACATTGAGAAGGGTAGAGTGTTGACATGTTATGGGGGTGGCAACCAATGTCACAAAACAATATGAGTATTAATTGTTTAATGATAAACTAATTTGCTCTTTAAACCCTCATCTAAAATACAATACAATAAAAAAAAAGAAATGAAACAACACGTTGCATTGGGCAAATCTGCTGCAAAAGACCTCTTTAAAGTGTTGAAAAGCAAAGACGTCACTTAAAGGACTAAGGTGCGCCTGGCCCAAGCCATGGTGTTTTCAATCTCCTCATATGCATGCAAAAGCTGGGCAATGAAAAAAGAAGACCAAAGACGAATTGACACCCTATGGTGTCGGTGAGAAATATTGAATATACCATGGACTGCCAAAAGAACGAACAAATCTATCTTGGAAGACACAGCCAGAATGCTCCTTAGAAGCAAGGATGGCAGATTACGTCTCATATATTTTGGACACAGTATCAGGAGGGATCAGTCTCTAGAGAAGGACATCATTCTTGGTAAAGTAGAGTGTCAGAGAAAAAGAGGAAGACCTTCAACGAGATAGACTGACACAGTGGCTGCAACAACGGGCTCAAGTATAACAACGATTGTGAGGATGGCGCAGGACCGAGCATTGTTTCGTTCTGTTGTACATAGGCTCACTATGAGTTGGAACCAACAACAGCTTCCATGGGTGTTAATTGTAGATCCAAGTAAAATGAAATCTTCAACAACTTCAATCTTTTCTCCGTTTATCATGATGTTTCTTACTGGTTCAGTTGTGAGGATTTTTGTTTTCTTTATGTTGGGCTGTAATCCATACTGAAGGCTGTAGTCTTTGATCTCCATCAGTCTTTGATCTCCATTCATGTCCTGTTCACTTTCAGCAAGTGAGATTCTGTTAAGGGTGATAGAAAATTTGGAAACAGACAGTGGTGACGCCTGTACAACAGGATGAAGGTAGCCTCTCACTGAATTGTGCATGTAAAAAACTAGTGAAATGGCAAATGTTTTGTTACATATATACTTAAACCCATTGCTGTTGAGTCGTAGACAGAGTGGAACTGCTCTGTAGGAGTTCCAAGGCTGTAATTTTTGTAGAAGCAGGCTACCACATCTTTCTCCCGAGGAGTGGCTGGTGGTTCAAACCACTGACCTCCATCTTAGCAGCCAAGTGCTTAACCACTGTGCCACAAGGGTTCCTTGTAAATATATATATATATACATACTTACCACAGTAAAAAAAATAATAATTAATAAAAATAAATAAATAAAGTTCTATTCCAGTCGCAATCAAGTTGACTCCAACTCATTCATGGTGACCCCATGTGTATCAGAGTAGAACTGTGCTCTGTAGGGTTTTCAATGGCTGGTTTTTCAGAAGTAGATCACCAGACCTTTCTTCCGAGGTGCCTCTAAATGGACTCAAACCCTGGTGCAAACGGCCGAGCACGTTAACTATCTGCACTATTCGAGGACCCCCTAAGTAAGATCCATAGTACATTACATTTCTTGTCTCTGCCATGTAGTGGAGCAGGGTTTGCTACACACCATCGGTAGAGGGTCTGAAGCCACTAAGACTGGAATAATTAGGGCAAAATCTGGCCTTGGGCAGGTGTGTAAAATGCAGAAAATGATGCGCAGGGTTGAAACACCTGATTTTTGACGCAAAAGAAGAATCAAAAGCACAGCCAGGGTCAGATATTAGAGAAGACCAATTTAATGGGGATTCATAGAATCTATGTGGTAAATCAGACAACAAGACCAGAAGGAATTAAGGAGCAGGCAAAGGAGGTGGATCCAGGAGGTATATGGGTGGCTTAGCTTCTTTGTAGCCAGAGTACAAACTCTTTAGAGCTCCCTCTAGGATAGATCTATCGGTTTTAAAGTTCTAGCGCTCTGAGACCAATCTGCATGGTGTAGTAGGAAGCTTTTAGACTTCACATCAGAAAGACTTGCATCCTACCTCTAGTTGTACTGCTTATTAGCTGTATGAACCTGTTCAGATTATTTACAATTATTTTAACTATAACGAAAAACGGAACATCTCATTCTTAGAAATATTATGAGAATTAAATAAGATAATGAATGTCTGGCTCATGGCACGTAACAGACTCCTCATGAGAGTTATCCCCTTCCTGCCCGCTCACCCTTACAACATCTCTGTCACCCTATGAAATAGAAATTGCCTAAGGCTCATGGGGTTGTGATACAGGAAAACGGTCAGATGAGGCGAGGTGCTTACTTGGTAGAGGTGGAGACGTGATGCCAGGTCGCCACTCAGAACTACAACTCCTCCTAACTTACCAGGTACCATAGCCAGCTCCAGCATCAGCAGAGTCCAATATCCACTCTTATGAGCATGCGGCACAGAGGTCAAATGAGGTCCTCTAAGGTGAGGTGAAGAAAAATTCATGATATGAAAGTTTACATGGAGAATGGAGAAGAACAGAAGTTGCGGATAGAAAACAACCAGGCCAATCATAATAGCTAATTAAAAAAAAAAAAAAAAAAGGTTGATACACCTAGGAAACTAAGCACCTGCTACATACCAGAGTATGTGCTGAGTATTTTGCCTTTTTTTTTTTTTATTTCATTTGTTCCTCACAATTCCTTCAAAGGAAGGGTTAATAATGATCATTTCATAAATAAGGAAACTGAGATTCAGAGAGGTTAAATAACTTTTCCAAAGTATACAGCCAACAAGTGGTAATAACAGATGTGAGTGACTCTGTATACCTGGATCTCACTTTGATCCACTTTTGGATAGGAGATGGGGCTGAGATGTTGTGAGGATTTTGATTTAGCTCTTGCCTGTCAGAGGATACTTCTACCAATTTGCCACATGTTTATGCTAGAATTTTGATTGCTGATGGATAAATCTTTCCAAATTGAGTAGGCTAATGATGCATAATGCGAACAACACTGAATCCGTTGGGTGTGGGAAGAATTTGCGATCAAACTATCCTATCGGTCATTAGTATGAATATGGTGAGTACTTAGACATGATGGAGACCCTGGTGGCTTAGTGGTTAAGAGCTATGGCTACTGACCAAAAGGTTGGCAGTTCAAATCCACCAGGCGCTCCTTGGAAACTCTATGGGGAAGTTCTACTCTGTCCTCCAGGGTTGCGTGAGTTAGAATTCACTTGATGGCAGTGTGTTTGTTTTTTGGTTTGTTTAGGCATAATAAAATTTTTTTGTATTTAGAAGTTTTGTTTACCAGGAAGACTATATACCTAGGGTAAAAGAATACTAAAAAGAAAAAGAAATTTGGTTGAGGGAGTAACTTCCAAAAGTTCCAACACACTTATAGTTCTATTATACCCAGCATCTCTGTTGAAATCTTCAATCTCTACACAAGGTTTTCAGTGCAGTCTCAATTTCTTTTTTTCCTAAGGAAATACACCTCCAGTTTCTAATGATAACCAGTGAAGAAATCTTACTTGCTTTTAAGGAATTATTTTTCCAACAAGTTTTCTGGCATTCTTCTATCTACACATTAATGAAACATAAAAGTTCAGTTCTCAACAAGTAACTACCCCATGTTGACATCGGAAACCACTTCAAAGGAAAAGGGTATCATATTTGAGTAAGAGGAGAATCGAGACAGGTGTGAAAGGGCTAAGACGTCAGAGCCTATTAAGAAAATTAGCATTATTTTTGACACTCACTATTCAAAGAAGGAACGGTCGAGGATGAGTTGTGAAATGATATCTGTACGTCGGATACTACCAAGGGCTTTGAAGCCATCTAAAGTAAACCAAATTCAAATGAAGCAAGAAGTAGAGGAGCCAAGACAATTACACCTGAATTATACTAGGCTTCTCACATTTCAGTCAATGTCAGAAAGCCAGGAAATATTATCCCCAGTCAAGCATAGGAATACTTTTGCCAGGTGGAGCTGTTGGAATGGATTTTTTCCCAGGAGGTACAGACTGATACTGAGGAAAAAGCTAACACTTTGCGGCAAGTAACATAAATAACAAGTTTATTCAAGTAACACTCTTTATTAGGGACTCTATTTGGTCTGTTTGCACCAGTGCACATGTGAGGATGCGTTCATGCATGGAGACTGAAGGCCAGTCCACACAACAGTCCACCACACAGCACAGAGAGAGGACCCATTCCGGAGGGCAGACAGCTATGGCAGGAGCGGCCCAGCGGTGAAAGCTTCTTGTTCCTCCCCCATCCAGCTGCTACTTACTTTCAAACCCAAACACAAAACTCACTTAATGGCTGTTGAGTTCCTTTTTAAATGACAATATAGATACCTCAATCTCAGCTAAATCTAATTTTATGCTCATTTCACTCAGCTGCAGCATTTTTTTTTTTTTTTCCTTCCATGCTGCATTTTTCTTGAACAATCACCATACTGGCAGACTCTGACTAGCCTGTCAGAAAGGAAAGGAATTTATGTTTCATAGGAAATTAATCTAATCAACAGAACATTTATAAGAAGACCAAGCCAGGCCTGTTTACAAATGAACAATACCTGAAGGGGAGAAAATTTAATCTCATTATAATATGACCAAAGCCTGGGACACAATTGCTTAATTCTCTTTGTTCACTCATTGTGTTTAAAGTTTACTGAGCCTTATGGTTTTCAGGGAAAATAAGGAAGCTAAAAATCACCTTATTCCAATAAAATTGGAAGCAGGAGGTAAACCAATAATAACCTTTAATACTGGAATGAAAATAGCCTTCATAAAACAGGGATAAACAGCATTGCAGTCTAATTTACCTCCGAATAAAATGTAAACTAGAGCTCAATGTGCAATAAAATATCAGTACCTTTACTGCCCGTGTAATCTTAACTAATCATTTCTTATGTTATTTCTGTAGTTACCGTAAGTCATCTGCATGAAATTTGACTGAATAGGGTTAGCCCGGCAACTGGAACTACTGCGGTTTGCCTCTCTTTCCCATTCATAAAATCTTTTCCATTCATGTTCTCACACGTTTCTAAGCTAGTCCCAAACAGGATCAGCTTGTACTCTTTTCAGAATGTCACCAACCCCAAACGGTTTCCTTCTTAACAATCCCCTGCTTTGTAATACAGAAACACATTCTTCAGGGGCTCTGTAATTATCCAAAATGAGCTTTAGTACTGCAAATTCCTTCAGCATCCCTATGATTTATCTGTAGTAAACACACTTTATAATATTTATATTCCCATCAAAACTGGCACTAATAATGAATTGACAACACGTAAACATTTACATGATGCAACATGGACAAACAGCTGATGCCCCCATGATAGTTACATTCTTTCCTCTTCCTATCATGCTGGGAAAAACCAAACCTTGGCATTTTGCCGCGTTTATGAAAATACATTTAAAATGGCTCAGCACATCGCTCTTTACATTTGCAGCTCTTTCCTTTAAAAAGATGGCATTCGTCCGTGCTGATGAGGTTTGGGTTAGTGCATTTTCACATTATGCATCATTACTCCGAGCAAGTGTCTTATCAGCAGCTCCAGTTGCTGAAAAGAAGATTGGAATTAAGCACTGGAAGCTTTTTATTTATTTTACATGCTTTATTCCTACAAGATTTTCTGCATATAAGTTCTTTCTTAGGCTGAGAGTTAGATACATTGCCAAGGCATTGTAAAATTTACATCTTGCTTTTGCTCCTGTATTCTTTCCAAAATTGGATTGAAAACAAAGTATAGTTTTTAATTAAAGCTCTGATCAACAATAGACTTTTTTTTTTTCCTCCAAGAATTGGCATTTCTGATCAGTGATGAAGTTTTATAAAAGCCTGTAGGAGATGTTCACTACTTAACCACAATCAGCCTTCAGATAGTTTGCATGTCAGCTAACCTCTGTGGTATCCCTGACAATATGCATTTAAAGATAATCGTCACCAAAACTGATCTAACTTTGATCAACGAGGGTTTGGAGAAACCCGAAACAAATTTACCTTTTCAGTTTAATATCATGTAATACAGAGTGATTCTCTTGCTGACTTCAACAGAGAAAAACTACAAGAAAAGTTTCAGGTTTTTTTTTTTTTTTTAACAGGCAATTTCAAATCTGACTTTCGATTACTATATTATTACTTATTTAAAGCTACAATGGCCTATTTTATCCTTTATGTGGCGTCCAAATTCATCTGTGTTTGTCTTCCAATGTCTTCAATATCCTCAGTAAAGCCAATAGCCTGGTCATCTGAGCACAAGTTTGAGAAATCTAAAGATCATAGTAAACCTCGTTCTGTGATTTAAAGATAGGAAGGCCGAAAAATCAGGGGCTCTGTTCCCCCATTTGTAAAATGAAATCAGTTAACCCTCCTCCAACATGGGAAAAACCTTTGCTCTTCTTGGAACTATCCAGTTTCTTGGCTCTGATAACACCAAGAGTTTCTCCTCTCACCAGCTGTCTGTCTCCTGCACCCAACATATCCATACTGAATTTCCTTAGGACTCAGCCCTAGCTCTTCGTATTCTTTCTCCGTACTTCCCCCTGAGGTGATCTCATTTATTATTAGGGCTTTAAAAACACCTAATGTTGATGACATCTAAATGTATATGTTCATTCCAGGGCTTCACTGTGCTCCAGACTCTTGTATCCAAATGCTTCCTTGACATCTTGACTTCAACATCCTGTAGATGTTTCAGGTTAATCTGTTTACATCAGAAGCTTAACCTGTTCACAGCTGGAATATTAAACTTCTCTTCCAAAATCCATTCTCTCCTAATCTGTCAATTAAAACAAAACACCATATTCAGAGGCAGACCAGAGGGAGGAGAGAAAGGAGAAAGGAAGATACAACACTTAGGGACACTGAGCTTCTGTTCAGTGTGATGGAAAAATTCAGGAAAAGTAACGGTTGAAAAACATGATGAACATATTTACTGGCACTGAAGTGTACGTGTGCTAGTTGTTGAAATGGCAATGGTTTTGGTACCTATATATTTACCACAGTAAAAAAAAATTTAAAAATTAAAAACCCCATATTTCATGCCAGCAGCTCTAGCAAAAAAAAGTAAACTAGGACGCGCTAGTACTTCACCATCAGTAAATTCTGACCATTAAAACTCCAAAATACTTTTAAAATTAGTTCATTTATCTCCACTTTTACTGCTACCAACTAGCCCAGGGCACCAACACAGCCTCTTAATTAACTCTTGACTGATCTCCACCTGCCCTCCGATTCATATTCCGAATGACCACCAAAGCTATCTTTGAAAATGTAGTTAACTTCATGTCAATCTCCTATTTAAATGTTTTAAGAGCGTCCCAAAACATCAAAACAAAAGCCAAGCCTGTTGCCAAAGTCTACTAAGCCCTTCATGATCAGACTCCTGCCTACTTCATCAAACTTTATTTTCCTCTTTTCTCACCAAATATCAGCCACAATGGTTTTCTTTCGTTCTCAGAGAAAAGCTACCAAACAAATGGCCTGAACCTAAACTGTATCCGATATCCAGAATATGTTTAATTTTCTGCTGTTAGTGTCTTAGTCACCTAGAGCTGCTATAACAGAAATACCACAAGTGGATGGTTTTAACAAAGAGAACTTTATTTCTTCACAGTAAAGTAGGCTTAAAGTCCAAATTCAGGGCGTCAGCTCCAGGGAAAGTCTTTCTCTCTCTGTTGGCCTTCTCATCAATGTACCCCTAAACTAGGAGCTTCTCCCCGCAGGGACCCCAAGTCCAAAGTGCTCCCGGCACTGCTTTCTCGGTGGTATGAGGTCCCCCATTCTCTGCTTGCTTCCCTTTCCTTTTATCTCTTGTAAGATAAAAGGTGGTTCAGGCCACACCTTAGGGAAAATCCCTTTACATTGGATCAGGGATGTGACCTTAGTAAGGGTGTTATACAGTCTCACCCTTATCCTCTTTAACCTAAAATTACAATCACAAAATGGAGGACAGCCACACAATACTGGGAATCATGACCCAGCCAAGCTGATACACACATTTTTGGAGGGGACATAATTCAATCCATGACACTTAGCATAAGTCCTACTCATTCGGAGCTTAATGCAACTCTTCTGAGATGACTTTCCTGACCTTTCTGTCTAAAGTAGATCCAGATACCCCTCCTACCTTATTCTTCCTCAAAGCTCATTTAATCCTTCATAGCAATTATCACAATTTATATTTGTTTGCTTAATTTTTGCTGTTTTGTCCCCATCGCCTACTATTCTAAAAGTTTCTGGATTTTATTGTTCATTATTTGATCCCTAACCCTTGCCATGACATCTAATATATTATAGGTTCTCAATAATCCTACATAGGGCTTATGTTTTGTTTTGGTTGGCCCCTGAAAAATACCGAAATTATTGGCAAACCCTGATAGTGATCACAGGTCCTGACTATTACTCCAGTGAAGGAAGTGCCTAAAGAAAAGCAAATAAGAAATGTTCTTCAGGCAGGACAAAAATGGTGCCATGAGAGAAGGTTAAAATGCAAGAAGTAATGAAGAACAAATAAAGTAGTAAATTTATGTACATTGTCAAATAAATACTTATTTAAACAATGATATTGTTGTTATGTGCTGTTGAGTTGATTTCTACTCATAGTCACTCTATATGACAGAGTAGAACTACCCTATAGGGTTTTCTAGGCTATAATCTTTATAGGAGCAAATTGCCAGGTCTTTTCTTCCTCAGAACTGCTGGTTGGGTTCCAAGGGACATCCTTTCAGTTAGCAGCCGAGTGCTTAACTGTTATGCCACTGGGTTCCATGTATAAAATGATAATCTTTAAGAATTCAAAAACAGAAAAAATCAGATAAGCTACCATCTAGGAGAATATCTTCAGAAACCATATATATGATAAGAATCTAATAACCAAAACATATATAAGACTTTGACAACTTAACAACAAACAGACAAATAACCCAATCATAAAATGGGCAAACGACCTGAATAAACATTTCACCAAAAAGAACATTTAAATGGCCACCAAACATGTGAAAAGATTACCAACATCATTAGCCCTCAGAGAGATGCAAATCAGAATTCAATGAGATACCCTTTCACTCTCACTAGGATAGCTAAGATTAAAAAAAAAAAAAAAAAAACAGAAAATAAATGTTGGCAAGGATGTGGGGAAATTGGAATCCTTACCCATTGCTTGTGAAAATGCAAAGTGGTACATCCGCTGTGGAAAAAAGTGTGGTGGCTCCTCAAAAAAAACTAAAAATAGAACTACCATATGACCCAGCAATTCAGCTTCTAAGGATATACCCAAAAGACTTGAAAACAGAGACTAGTACACCAATGTTCATTGCAGCACTTCACAACAACCTAAAGGTGGAGACAACCTACATGCTCACCAACAGATGAATGGATAAACAAAATGTGGTACATACATACAACGGAATACTACTCAGCCAACAGAAGAAATGAAGTCTTGATACATACTACAATATGGACGGAGCTGGAAGACACTATGCTGAGTGAAATAAGTCCATCGCAAAAGGGCAAACACTGTATGACTTCACTTATATAAAAGGACAAGAAAAAGCAAATGTATAGTGACCAAAGTTTATTAGTGGTTACCAGAGGAGGAAGGAAGGGGAAAAGAGGGGTTAACAGTGAAGGAAAGGTTGCACAGTGGATTATTGCAATTGTTGTCAGTAAGTTGTACACCTGTAAAAAGTTGAACTGGCAAAAGTTGTGGGATAGATACACTCACAAGGACAAAAAAAGAAGTAGCTGCTGAGGCTGCTTATGTACAGTCAAAAACGTCATGGTAATTTGTTCCTTGGTTTGGAGGTTTAGGGTCATGGTTTCATGGGATATCCCGATTAATTTCCCTAATAACATGTTTAGTGCTTCTGTTCTACCTCCTAGTTTGTTGCATAGCGCCTGGGGTCTTCAGTGCTTTCAAGTGGCCATCCAAGGCACAATAAATTGATCTCTATTTGCCTAGAGCAACAGAGGAAGAAAGAGTCAGGAAAAGGAGGAGGATAGGGAATGTGTAGCTAATTGCCTCCATGACCATTACTAAATATTTTGATTAAAAATTCCATAGAAGAAATCTGATCAAAAGGAAGAAAATCCAGAACAGAATTTCAAATTCTCATGGAATTGAGACTTTCTGAAGCCATGGAGGTTCGATAAATCCCTGAAAATATTGCTCTGAGATAATCTCCAAACCTTAAACCAAAAACAGCCCCTAAAGTTTTCTTAAAACCAAACAATAGTTTAATTTAACTAGTAAAAAATGTCTGCCTTGAGCATTGTGCTCTTTCAAGATCCACCTATGTGGGATCAAATGGAAACAGCAACTCAAAAGATTAAATGGAAAACTTAGGGGGCAAAGACTTTATGTTAATGGTGGGGGGACAACTCAGAAAAGGATAGTGAGAATGGTTGTACAACTTGAAGAATGTAATCAATGTCACTGAATTGTACACGTGGAAACTGCTGAATTCGTGTATGCTTTGCTGTGTATATTCTCAACCATAACAACAAAATAAATAAATAAAATTTAAAAAGGTAAAGAATTAGAATGTATGACAAATATATCATTTATTGCATTAAGTGTAAAGGAACTAAATGGTATAGATAAAATAATCAAGACTGTCAAATTGAATTTAAAAATCAATTAATATACAGTATATAAGAGACATGGCTAAAACAAGACATTTAATGCTTGCAAATAGAATTTTATATATATGTATATGTACATATATAATGCAAATATTAATCAAGAAAATGCTTAAACTGCTTCATTAACATAAAGTAAAATGGACATTAAGTCCAAAGCATTGTTAGACATAAAAACAACCGCATGAAAATGAAAAAAAAGAATCACCAGAAAAGTACAGCAATTTAAAATATTTATTCACCCAATAACATGACCTCAAAATGTATAAAATAACAGGACTACAAGGAGCAAGAATCAAAGAGATAGTTCCTGGAGATTTTAGCATACCTATCTTGAACACACATAAAACCAGGGAAGACATGGGGAAAAAACTGATAGTAGATATCAAAGCATTCAACAACTGTACAAGTTATATTATTCTTAAGAACACACATAACAATTATAAAAATTGAACAATATGCCATGCCATAAATCAATTAACAGTAAATATGAAAGGTAATCATAAGGTATATGCTCTTTGACAACTATAACCAAAATGTAACTAGAATATCCCCATATGTGTAGATATTTTTTAAAAAGTATAAAAAGAAAATCATGAAAGAAAAAATAAAATATATTAAATTGAATGATGAAAATACAACATATCAAAATTTGTAAAATGCAACTTTCAAAAAGTAATTTATAGCCTTGAGGAGCCCTGGTGGCACAATGGTTAAGAGCTACCTCTGCTAGCCAAAAGATGGGTAGTTCGAATCCACCAGCCACTCCTTGGAAACCCTATGGGGCAGTTCTGCTCTGTCCTATAGGGTGGCCATGAATCAGAATCAACTCGACTGCAACAGCTTTGATTTTGATTATAGCCTTAAAAGTATTATTAAAAAGGAACACTGACTTAAAAGTAATGATCTAAGCATCCATCTCAAGAAATTAGAAAAGAACAGCAAAATAGAAAGAAGAACAGCAAAAAAGAAAACAGAGAGAAGGAAATATTAAAGAAAGAGCAAAATTGCTGAAGTAGAAAAGATTAAATAAGAGAGAGCTTAATGTAGTAAAAAAAATGGAAGGTTACTAAAACTTTAAAAATGTATGTAAAAAGACTGATCAAAAAAATAATAAAGAAGAGACAACACATGTCAGGAATAGGGAGCCTTTGTGGCAAAATATTGGCTGTTTGAACCCACCCTGAGAACCTACCACGGGACAAAGACCTGACCACCTAATTCTGTAAAGATTACTGTATAGCCTAAAAAACCCTATGGGGCAGTTCTACTCTGTCACATGGGGTTGCTATAAGCTGAAAAAACACTCTAGGGCACACAAAAACATCAAGAGAAGGCATATCAGAAATAGGAAAAAAGAGCGTTAATATAGATACTAAAAAGATTCAGTATATGTTGTAAACCAGTTTATTACAGTATTTTTGGAAATACAAGAGAAACTTCCCACAAAATTCCTAGAAAAATACAACTTACCAAATATAACAAAAGAAGATTTTTAAAAATTGAGAAATTCTATGAAAATAAAGAAACTGAACCAGTAATTTTTAATTTTCTCTAAAAGAATACTACAGGTCCAAATGACTTTAATGGTAGGTTCAAAAGAATATTAGTTTCAATCCTACACACTTCCAGAGAACAAAAAATAGGATAAACTCTCTAACTCATTTTCAGTCTGGTATTTCCTTGATACTAACACCGAATAAGAAGAGTTGAAGAAGGGAAAAATACAGTCCAATCTCATTATGACCATTAATGCCAAAAACCCTTTAAGATTATGGAAAAATTGAACCCAGCAATAGGTAAAAAAGATAATCCATCAGGATCAAGTTGGTTTACAACAGAAATGTAATGTTGGTTTAATATTAGAAAAATAATGTGAATGGTTTATATTCTTAATAGATAAAAGGGGAAAAACTGTATCACCTAGTTGATGCATAAAATCATTTGACAAATTTTAAAATTCATTCATGATATAAATAATTTACTTAAAAAAACCTCTTATCAAATTAGTAATAGACCTTTCTATTCCTTAATCTTTAAAAGCTATTTAAAAAAAAAAATTCACTGCAAACATCTTATTGAATGGTAAGATTTTGAAAGCTTTCCTTTGCTGTCAAGGTTGCCAGTTATCACCATGTCTCTTTGGCCTTGTTCTGAAGGGCTTAGATAGTACTTTCAGGCAAGAAACAGAAACAAATGCATAATAATTAGAAAGGAAAAAATGAAATTGTCATTAGTCTCAGTTAATATCACTTCATATCTAGAAAATCCAGAAGAATATACAGATAGACTAAAAGTATTGAAGAGTTAGCAAGGTTATGGAAATAATTAAAATAATAACATCAATTATATTAATATTCCAGCATCAAAAGTGGTAAAAAAAATAAAATAATGTTTTAAAAAGTCATCACTTAAAATAGCATCAAAAGTATCAAATACCTGGATACAAATCTAATGTAAAAAAAAACCTCTAAGAGGAAATTTTGAAATTATGTTGAATTACTTTAAAGAATATCTACATAAATGGAGGGATTAAAAAATGCTTAAGAATTGGACAGCTAAATTTTGGGAGGAAAAAATTCATCTTCTCAAATAGAAACCCTTATCAAGATTCCACCTAAGTGTGTAACATGACAAGGTAATCATAAAATTAACGCTGTTGTTAGTTGAGGTTGAGACGCGCTGAGTCATGGAGACCCCCTGTGTAACAAAACAAAGCAGTGCCTGGTCCTGCAGCATCTTCATCATCGTTGGCATGTTTGCGTCTATTGTTGTGGCTATTGTGTCAATCCATATCATTGATGATTTCCCTCGTTTTCACTGGCCCTTCATTTTCCCAAACATGATGCCCTTCTATAGCAACGGGTCTTTCCCAATGACTTGTCCAAACTAATCAAGCCTACGTCTTAGCCATCCTCGCTTCTAAAGAGCATTCTGGCTGTATTACTGTTTCCCATAGACTCAAGTTTAAATTTTATAGCTTGGGATATAAAGCCCTTTAAAATCAGACCCCAGCTTACTTTTGCAAACTTATTTCTTGCTAGTCCATTCCACACACCCTCTGATCCAACAGCATGGGATTCTTTGCCAGCCTCCAGATTCCTTCATGCCTTGCCTTGAGTTCTCTTTCACTCCATCTATACCCAGGACACTACGCAGCTTTAGGACACAGCTCAAAGTGCTGTGAAGTGCCTACTTATTGTCCATAGTGACTTCGTATTGCTCTGCACCACTGCGGCACACTTTTCTTAGCTCAATTATAGTACTTCCATGTTTACTATAATTGTTTTTTTTTGAAGTCTCATCCTCTAGGTTGTGAGCAATTTTGAACACTTTTTCTTGTACATACTTGCAGCCCCAGGCCTTGGCACATGGTAAAATCTCACTAAATATGGCTTTAATTTGTAAATTCACCTGTTCTTTTATTCTTTCAGTGCATGTGCAAACACACACATACACATATATATGAAGGACTTACTGTGTACAACACTCAGGTTTTGGGAATACAGCTCTGACTAAGATGGATGATGCCTG
Organism: Trichechus manatus latirostris; assembly: GCF_000243295.1. Lineage (NCBI taxonomy): Eukaryota > Metazoa > Chordata > Mammalia > Sirenia > Trichechidae > Trichechus > Trichechus manatus. Next base: position 2,826,041 of record NW_004444109.1, on the reverse strand, counting down.
GTGTGCCTTCATGGAGCTTACATTCTAGATGAGAAAGACAGACATCAAACGACTTACTATACAATTAATTAACTAAAAAGTTGTTAAATTCTACAGAGAAGGACCAAAAAAAAAAAAAAAAGATGTTATTAAAATGTGTCATAGGGTAGCTTGAGTTAATCTGGGGAAAGAATGATTAAGCAAAGTTTTCTTAAAGTGATATTTGATTTACGTATTAAAAAAAAAAAAGAAGGAATTAACTAGGTCAGTGTATTCCAAAATTCAGTTCAGTGCAGATGATACTAGTTATTACACAGTATATGTGTTTTTAATAACTTTTTTAATTATGGAAAATAATCTTAGTTTTTTTTTAATTTATTGTAATGATATAAGGTTTCCTTTTTGAATAGATTTATTTTAGAAAAAAAGAGTGATTATTTTAAAGAAACTAATTTAAAAGAAGATGATAGTACCAGTGGTATACGACATGGCAAAAATTGTGAAGATTTTATATATAAATAAACAATGGAAAATTCTGAACAACGCAAAGAGAGAGAAAAAAAATTCCAGGTAGCTGGGAAAACTGTGAGAAGGCATTTAGAAAAGAGCTTGGTATGAAGCAGAACTGAGAGAAGTCCAGTATGAATAAAGCTCTGAGAGAGAAAGAGTAAGTGTTTGAAGATGCAGCAGAGGATTCACCAGCAGGAGAGAATAAAAGTGAAAAGAGAAGAATGTTTTGAGAAACTCTACTATGGAAGAGGTAGAAGAGCACATGGCAGGAAACTGAGAAGGAGTGAACAGAAAGGTGGAAGGAGAAACCAAGTAGTGTTGCTTCCTGGAGCCAAGGGAAAAAGTGTTTCAAGAAGGAAATGATCAACTGTGTCCAACTGAGGAGGTAAGATGAGAACCAAAATTGTCGATTAATTTAACAATGTGCATGCCATTCTTATCTTGAACAAAACTGATCATGCATGAAATCTCTGATATATCTGCCTGGATTTTGAATGAATGAAAAAATAATGGATTTTGGGCAAGAGATAGGCTTTAAGTTGTCTCCAAAGTTATGACTCAATTTTTCAGAGAAATAAATTCTTCAAAATTCACTTATATGAAATATCTAGAATAAACAAATGTATAGAGACCAAAGTTTATTAGTGGTTAACAGGGGCAGGAAGGAGCTCTGGTGGCACAATAGTTAAGTGGTCAGCTGCTAACCAAAGGTTGGTAGTTCAAACCCACCGAGGGGCTCTGCAGGAGAAAAGACCCGGCGATCTGCTCCCATAAAGATTTCAGCCTAGGAAACTCTATGGGACAGTTCTACTCTGTCCTATAGAGTCGCTATGAGTCAGAATCAACTTGATGGCACACAATAAGAGCAAAAACATAGGGCAGAAGGGAAGGGAAAAGGAAAGTTATTGTTTGGTAAGCATTGAATTTCTGTTTATGGTGACAGAAAAATTTGGCAATGGTTGCAAAACATGATTACTGTAATTGGTGTCACTAAATTGTATGCGTGAAAAACATTGCATAGGAAAATGTTGTGTTATATATATTTTCACAACAATGAAAAATTTACCTTTGAAAATGTATTAAATAAAAGGATCATCATTTCTAATTATATTTCACTAATTACTCATAAAAACTTTTTTCTTTAACAACAAATTAACATTCCTTTACTAGATATTTGATCCTGGCTAAGTTATTTACCTGTCTGAGGTTCAGTTTTCTCTTGTGCCAAACTGTGAAAATTTTAACTACATTGTAAATTTTTTTGTTAAGTTTAAGGATAATGTACATGCAGGGCCTGGAACAAAGTAAGTACAGCAAAGTAGCTTGGATCTATCATTCGGCTCTCGTAGGACTTCCTTCTCTCACTACTGTGTCCCACTCTACTTTTCTAAACCATCAGGACCAACTGAGTTTAAGGATTTCTCCTTCCCATCACATACAGTCGTCTCTGGGTATCCATGGGGGGTTGGTTCCAGTACCCCCAACGGATACCAAAATCTACAGATACTCAAGTCCCTTGTATAAAGTGGTATAGTATTTGCATATAACCTATGCACATCCTCCCGTGTACTTTAAATCATCTCTAGATTACTTATAATACCTAATGCAATGTAAATGCTATGTAAATAGTTGTTAATGTTTACACATAACACTTAATGCTTTGTCAGTCTTTGCAAGCACTTCATCCCAAACCAGAGAGACCAATTTTGCTGTTGTAGGGGCAGCACTAACACTTCCACAAATTTCAGCTTCTTTCTGCTTTATTATGTGAATGCCAGATTCCTTCTTACCTTATGACCTACTTTGGCAAGTGACATGCCACTCTTCAAAAGATCTAAGATTTTTATTTTCTCTTCCAGAGATAGCACTTGATGCTCCCTCTAAGCCTTTGAGGGATTGCTTTGACCACATAATTGCTTTTTAGGAGCCATTTTTTTACAGAAACAAAAGGTGCACACAACACAAGTAGCAAACTAAGGAGACGTGAGGCAAACTGCTCAAACAACAGGTGCGAGAGACTGAGGGTCAGTGAAATGACCGGAGGATACGGCAAGGAATGCCTACACATCACTTCATTCGGGTGGATTCTGTGTAGTACTCACCCATGGCAAATCCAAGTTTTGCTTTTTGGAATTTTTTTTTTTTTTTTTTTTTTTTTTTTTGGTATTTTCTATCTGTGGTTGGTTGACTCCACGGGTGTGGAACTCTCAGATATGAAGAGTTGACTGTACTTACCCGTGGGGCTTCACAACTAATTCCACCAAGGATCAGTGTTTGACTACCAAGACATCTGCTGAGTGTCATAGCATTCCAAAATTAATCAGTGCTCAACAAAATACTTTTCTAAAAAGTATTTAGGCAAGTAGCACCTCAGTTCCCCCTTAAAGTAAATCCCCTAAAACAAACTGTAGCTTTATGAAACTCATCTCTTTTCCTGAGATTAAGGAATGCTGGGTATGCTATAAACATTGTTTAGGACATTACAGTTATTTTAACTTATTTTTTTATAATAAATCACATTTACAGAAGCACATTTATAGAAGCGTGATGAAGACAATGCCATGTGTAATAAATAGAATTGTTGTTTTTGCTCGTCAGTAAACACTTATTAAACAGCCACTAGGTTCTGCAGTTAATGGAAATGAATATGAATTAACACATTTTTTTTTCAATGACTTAGTTTTTGTTTAGTATTTGCGGTGCGCAAATAAAATTGACTGCATCACGTTAGGTATCAGTCAGTTAATAAATGTAATTTCTGCAACAGCAAACATTTTTAGATTATATGAACACACATACACAAACACAAATAAACAAAAGCATCCGCAATAGACAGTCTTCTATTATTGAAACGTGTTCCCTGACTGAGGCCAGGTATGCCAGCCTGAAGCAAATCAGTACAGCCTAGCTATTAACTCCTTAAAATAGGAAGCTATAACGGAAACACTTCGGAGACTGAAGAGTGAGAAAAACTGCTATCCCAATATGGCGCAGCAATGAGACGCGTTTGTCCAGTTTGCTATGTCACAGTAGGGTGGTATGTTGCAGCCGTCCCTGACTTGGGGCACCAATAAAGGCTTCGAGTTAATTTTTTTTTTCCTTTTGTAGTAGACTTTTTAAACTTCTTAAGAATTTCTTTTTTTTTTTTTCTGTTTCTTCTCTCCTCTCTTTCAAAATGCTCAGGTCAGCTTGTTCCTTTAAGGCCGTACTAAAGAGGAGAGCGGCAGCATTTGTTGAAGCAGAGCCCACGAGTAAAGAGTGCTCAAGTCGTCTGAAAAGTAAATGCCAGAACCGCGACCGTCGACAATTTTGCCGAGCCCTTGTTGAGTGACTGTCTATGTGAGCGCACATTCTCTAACGCAACCTACTAGGTTCTGATAATGTTCCAGAGTGTAACGCTATTTTCCTTGAGCTTACGCCAGGGCTATAATACATCTTCATCGAAACTGATGTTGTAAGTCAGCGGTTTGCTATCTTGTAATTAGGTGGATCAGTAGAATTTGTGTATCTATTCGGCATGCCTAAAACTTCAAGTAAATCCTTTTGTATAATACACTATTGTTAAAAGAAACTTGTTAGAAAAAAATAAAATATCCTATTTAGCCTACAGATTTCAAACCATAGGCACAAATAGATAACTGAAAAGTTCATCTGATATCATGGATAAAGAGAAAGAATTAAACGGTCCAAAATGTATCCCTATTTTAAATTGAGGTATAATTTTTGTCTTAAATGCTAGAGTTTGATGAGATTTGACATATGGATATACTCACTTGTATAATCTACAAATGTACTATAACAAAGAACATTTCTATCATCCCAGAAATGTCCTTCATGGCTCTTACCACTCAACCTTTCCCAACTCTCTCCCTACCAGAAGCAATCACTGTTCTTATTTCTCTCACCATACATTAGTTTTGCCTGTTCTAAGAGTACACTAAAAAGTACAAGTACACGCATTTGTGATTGACTTTTTTCATTCAGCATAATGGTTTTGAAATTTGCATGTGTTTACATGAATCAGTAGTTTTTTTTTTCTTTTTAAGGCTGAGTAGTATTTTATTGTATATATTCAAATTGTTTAGCCAATGTTGTTGATGAACATTTGGGTTGTTTCCCATTTGGAACTATCATAAATAAGCTGCTATGAAGACATTTTTACAAGTATTTTGGTCAATGGATGGTCTTCTTTCTCTTGGGTAAATACCTAGAAGTGGAATTGCTGAGCCATAGGGTGGGTAACTGTAACTTTAAAATATACTGTTAAATGGTTTTCCAAATTAGTTGCACCAAATTTACACACCTATTTCCAGTGTATAAGAGTTCTAATTTCTATAAATACTTGCCAATATTTAGTCTTTTTGGCCTTTTTTAATTTAATAAGTGTGTCCAGACAATGTACCGCAAATGCAGCCACCACTTATGTCAATGGAGGCTTGCATGTTGCTATGATGCTGAACAGGTTTCAAGAGAGCTTCTACACTAAGACAAACTAGGAAAAAAGACCTGACGATCTACTTTGAAAATCAGCTAATGAAAACCCTATTGATCACAATGTTCCAATCCAATTGTGCATGGGGTTTCCGTAACTCGGGGGCTGACCTGACAGCAGCTACTAACAACAACACGTGTATATTGGTTTCTCATTATATTTTCAATTTTCATGATACTATTAACTAATGTTAAATACCAATGGCATAATACTAATGACCAGTCCTTAGAGAAGGACATCATGCTTGGTAAAGTAAAGGGTCAGTGAAAAAGAGGAAGACCCTCAATCAGATGGATTGACACAGTGGCTGCAAAAATAGGCTCAAATATAACAAGGATTGTGAGGATGGTGCAGGACCAGGCAGTGTTTTCTTCTGTTGTACGTGGGGTGGCTGTGAGTTGGAATTGACTCGACGGCACTCAACAGCATGACAGTAACAATAATGACTAATGACGTGGAACATTTTTTCATGTGCTATTTGTTTCTTTTCCTTTGTAAATGTCTTGTTTTGTTCATTTATTTAAAAGATTGTGTCATTTGGGGTTTTTAAAAATTGATTTGTAAGAATTGTTTGTATATTTTGATATAATTCCATTTTCGGATGTATGTATTCCATATATTTTCTATCAGTCCCAATCTCAAGCTTTTGATGAGAAGTTTTTAATATTTCTAAAGTAAAAATGATCAATTTTTTTCATTTTAGTTACGGATTTTCAGTCCCAAAATTTGTATTGTTTATAGCTTCTATTTCTCTACTGAGAATTTCCATCTGTTCATTTATCATGTTCATCATTTTCTTTAAATTCTTAAACATATTTTCATTGCTGTTTTAAAGTCTCCATCTGCTAATGCCAACATCTCTGCCATCTCTGAGTCTGTCTCTATTACTGTTTTTATTTTTTCCTGGTTATGGGTCACATGATTGCTTGCTTTTCTATGTAGTAATTTTTGTTTTATCCTAAACATTATGGATGCTACACTGTTGAGAGTCTGGTTTATTTTATCCTTTTTTAAAGAGTGTTAAGCATCATTCCGACAAATTAATTTAATAATGGTTCACCTTAATTGTTAGGGTGGTTCTATAGTATTCTTTATTCTAAGTTTGGAGTGGCCTTACTCCTAATATGTGAACTTTCAGGGGCCTGTGAAAGAAAAAAAATCTCATACACTGTTAAGAGTGAAAGAAAAGGAGTTTTGCTGAGGAATACAGCTCCACCTGGGTAGGGCTAAGTAAAAACACACGGCACTCCTCCTTTACACTTCCAGGGAGGGGGAGTGGTCTATATACATAGAGAACAAAGGAAAGGTAGGGGGTTAATGATTCATTATAGATAAGATCAGCTTCAGCTTGAAGTCCTGTGGAATGTAAATGTTGGCCACTTGGCTAGAAAGGAGTGAGTTACTACCTAGGTCAGTGTTGCCAGCCTGTTCAGTTATACATGACTGCAGTCAGGAACACATTTTTCCCTGGGAACAAATTGCTTACATCTTGATACACTCTTCCCATGAACCAATGGTTTACATCCTGACCTTCTGCTTCCTGGGAATGCATGTTGGTCCAGTCATTCTTACAAGGACTTCCAGTTTGAAACTTTCCCATTTACAGGCCTAAATTGAATGCCCATGGTTTTCAGCAAGGCTCCAGTCAGTCAGAACTCCTATGTCTCTCAGAACTGTGTGACTTTCAGAATTTCTATTTGGTCCCACAGCTCCCAGCCCCACTGAGTCTTTCCTTGTGTATTCACAGCTTAACCTCTTCCCAAAAATTTAAAGGGATTACCCAGCAGATTTCCTTTGTTATACAGTTCCTTTCTGTCTGGTCGCCTGGCCTACAAATTTCAAAATTTCAACCTTCTCAGCAGCGCTATACTCCAATCTCTGCATCCTAACTCAGCAAAACCCACAGGCTCTGCTTGAGCTCCACCTCTCTGCTTTGCAATCTGGAAACTGCTTCCAGGAAGAATCATGGCGATCATGGACTCACCTTGTGTGCTTCCTTTCTCTCAGAAATGGCAGTCTTGAGTTAAAAAACAATAATAATAATAAGTTGCTGTCAAGTCCATTTCAACTCATAGTGAACCTGTGGGTTCCAACCACTGACCTGTTAGCAGCCAGACTGTACCACTGGGGCTCCTTAGTCCTGTGTTACCTCTTGTCAAATATCTGAAACAGTTGCTTCCTATACTGTGTCCAGTTTGATTCCTGTTTATGGTGAGTAGGTGAGCCCAGTGCTAGTTACTCTCTCATGGCTGCAGTAGGAGTCCCCCTTGATGTGTTATTTGTGAAAGTTAACATGGACTAATAACACAACATAAACAAACAATAGTCAGAAAAAGGCCAAGACATACATAAGAATTTTAAAAATGTTTAATGAAATCTCCAAAAAAAGAAAAAACTTGCTCCCTAAGAGTAAATTCCCTGTTTCATCAACCCCGATGCATAACAGATTCCTTTTGCATGCCCTTCAGCTAAGTGAATTTTCAAACGTAACGTAAGCAATTAAAAAAAAAGAAGAAGAAGAAGCCATTGGCAAATACATTTTATCCACTCTTTAAAAAAACATACAAGATGGGATGTTAGGAAATAATCTGAGCTAAGCTAAGCATGACACTTGATTTCACTTCTTGTCAGCTTCGTACGTGTCTAGACATTTGTATAATCACAGTTTGAGGGTGGACTCTGGCCTCTTGACAATTTACAGCTTCAAGGAGATATACCCCAAGTCTCCATCACTAAGCAGCAAGTTCTGCATCTTGCTTCTGTGTACACTCATCCTTAACACACTCACACACACACATACACAAAATAGCCCTGCGAGGGCAGACCAATCACTGCCTTCACCAGGGACGTAGATGGGCAATAATAACTCACAGTGTGAGTTAGTGTCCCTTCTATTATCCTTTTTTGACTATTCTATCATGGTTTAATGTTAGCAGGTTTGACTCTGACATGGTCCATTAAAAAATAAAGCAGAGAAGACAAACACAATTTGGCTCATTTAAATTTAAGCAATTCAAAAAACAGAATGATCTCTGGATTAAAAAAAATGATGACTATATGTGTTGAAGTGCTTTTTTTTTTTTTTTGGCTTTTTTTTAAACAAAACAATGGCTGCATCTCCGCTTACAAAATTTGGTAGTGGAGGCTGATGAGAGTGAAGTCGGGTGTAGAGAGTGGAGGTGGTTACAAATAGTGTATAAAGCCTCCTGGGTGGAGGGGGGAAAGAAACTGAATCATGTTAGAGGAGAAAATAGCTAAAAGTCAAAAACTCCTTTACTAGGAAACCTTCAAAGGAAGAAAAGAATAGACTAAAAGAGGAGTCGAAGCAAAAGAGCAGCACAGGCAGAGCACAAGAAAAAGAGATCAGGAAAAAGGAGTCCCTTCATCTAGTTTAAAGTCAAAATGACCTATGGCAGACTAGACCTTTGAGTGTAAAGGAGTGAACTAAACTTTTTTGTGTAGACAAGGAAAAAGGGCGGTACGAAGATCTCCTTACTTTTCCCACACAATTAACTCTTAGCAAGGTAAGGCTAGGAGGGGCAGTAGAGGTTCAGTGGTAGAATTCTCACCTTCCAAGCAGAAGACCCTGCTTCAATTCACGGCCAAGGAACCTCATGTGCAGCACCACCCGTATGTCAGTAGAGGCTTGCTTGTTGCTGTGCTGCTGAAGAGGTTTCAGTGGAGCTTTGAGATGAAGACAGACAAGGAAGAAGGGCCTAGTGATCTACTTCAAAAATCAGCCAGTAAAAATTCTACGGATCACAATGATTGGGGCCAACTCCAGGGCAGCTAACAACAAGGCAAGGATGATTAATTGACTATGAATTGTCAGATGAAACCTCTTGTCTTTCCTTCCTTAGTCTTCAGTCTTTCGTTCAGGTGGAATATCAGATATACACTCCATTGCTTGGTCCATGATTAGCCTGTGGTGCTTCCTGATGTTCTTTCACCCTGCTGAGCAAGGTAAACAAGGGTGGGGCATATTATACACAAATTGTTTAATAGTCCTCACAAGACTGAGTAAGGAAGAGATGAAGTAACCGAGGTTGAGAGACTTTGAATACTTTTTAAATTCACAGTGTTACCCAAATAGGGTCCGTGCCCTGGAGCAGTCAAACCAATGAAACACACTCCAAGTCAGAAAGAGTGAGAAAGTTTTTAATTCAGGAAGTGTACACCACCGGGGACCCTGCAGCAACTCAGGCTGTCCTTAGGGAGTCCCAAAAGGCATTTTTACATAAGAGCTTATATATGATTTTTAGAAAGGTTCGAAGTGTTGTTATTCTCTCCAAGATAATTACAAGAGACTCTTTATCATACTAAAAGATAGGGAACCGGACATTTCCTTATCAGGCTAAAGATACACATCTCTGACATCTGGGCTCTAATCTTCCTGTGGGGGATCCTAAGTCATAAAACAGAGCCATTAACAAAGGTATGCACAAAACAAAGCCATTAACAAAGGTATGTGAGAAAGGAGAAGGCGAAGAAAAAAACTTACAGGTTCGTTCTGGCGTTAGTTAAGTCAAGCCCTCAGGTTCCCATTTTGAAAACAAGAAAACATGCTGGGGAGCATTACGGTCACCACAGGGCTAGGAAGTGGCTGAGGCAGAGTTCAGACCCAGGTCTCCCTGTCGCACAAGGTCATGTTCCTTCTAACACCTAGCCTTATTCTCTTCCCTCGGGTTCTGAATATTTTGGAGTGGTGATAGAATCTGTGTGGGTCACCCTTTCCAAAACCAAACATTGACTTATATTTGTAAAATTGTAGTGCATGACATGAGACAATGTCGTATTTGTTATTCCTTTAGTCAAAAATGATGAGGTTGAATTAAATAGAGGTTTAAATCTTGTTACTATTTTTTTTTAAATTACCATAGCATGCTTATGACCATACGGGGTGGGGGTGGCACCAAAAAATAAAAATAAAAAAGAGTATAACACTTGTGTTATTTGAGTAAAAACTAGTATGTCCATAAAGCTTCTAGTATAGTATCTGGCTACTCTTCATCAAGTATCCAAAATTGCATAGAACTTTTATAAAGTAGTTAGTGAATGAAACACATCACCCCAAACATAACCACCCCCCAGCACCAATGGAAAGTTAGATCACATTAGCTCTGTCATGGATTGACTTGTGTCCCCCCAAAAATGTGTGTAGCAACTTGGCTAGGTCATGATTCCTAGTATTGTATGATTATGTTATCTGATGTGATTTCCTTATGTGTTGTAAACTCTACCACTATGATGAGATTATATGTGATCTCATGTGTTGTAAATTCTATCACTGTGATGAGGTTGACAAGATCAGTGTCTTAATGCAATCTCTTTTGAGATATAAAAGAGAGAAGCGAGCAGAAACACATGGGAACCTCGTACCACCAAGAAAGCAGTGCTGGGAGCAGAGAATGTCCTCTGGACCCGAGGTTCCTGTGCAGAGAAGCTCCCAGACCAAAGAAAGACTGATGACGTGGACTTTTCCTCCAGAGCTGATGGAGAAAGTGTTCCCTTGGAGCTGATGCCCTAATTTGGACTTGTAGCCTACTGGACTGTGAGAGAATAAATTTCTCTTTGTAAAGCCATCCACTTGTGGTATTCCTGTTAGAGCAACACTAGATGACTAAGACAAGCTCCAAAAGAGAAAAAAACAAAAACAAAACTTGCTAGAAATGCTAAAACATAGAAACTCAGAAAGATATTATTTACCACTGTGAAGCAGTATTGCCTAAGAAGTACCATTGACCTGGTTTTGAGCTGAGGGCACCAGAATCTTAATTACAATATTCACCTAGGGTGAGTCCAGGGCTATGTTAAGACCGCATGCACTGTGATGGTAGCACTGATTGCTAAACTATTTAAACACTTCCATTCAATTGGTAAATTGTCGTCATTGTTAGCTGCCATCTAGTCAATTCCAACTCATGGCAAATCCATGGGTTAGAGTAGGGCTGCTCCAGAGGGCTTTCTTGGCTGTAATCTTAACCGAAGCAGATCGCCAGGACTTTCTTTTATGATGCTGCTGGATGGGTCAGAACCACCAACTTTTAGGTTAGCAGTTGAGCACAAACCATTTGTACCACCTAGGAATCTTTACTTGGTAAATACCAAAACTAAATCACACCCGTTGCCATCGAGTCGATTCCGACTCATAGCTACCCTATAGGACAGAGTAGAACTGCTCCGTGGAGTTTCCAAGGAGCGCCTGTTGGATTCGAACTGCGGACCTTCTGGTTAGCAGCCGTGGAACTTAACCTCTACGCCACCAGGGTTTCTTTATTTGGTAAATAGCAACTGCAAAAAGCAGTAACATAAATTAATAATACAAATTCCAGCACATATGGTTTACCTCAGAAATCAAACATGGGCTGCAATTCCAAGACATTTTTTCCTCCATCAAGCACTGGGTACAGACTTAAGGGTCAGCTCAACGATTCTGTCTTTTATTTTAAATATTGAGTTGTTATGCATAAAATATTTTTGAGTGAGAGAGAGGGCTATCCAGCCAAGCTAGAAAGAACCTATTCTATGAACCTCCAAAAGAAATGCCCATAATCTGCCCAAGAGGAGAAACAGAAGCCATGCTCAGGCAGTGAATGGGGAGTCTGCAAGGGGCTATTGTTTTAGACAGGTACTATAATGGTCTCTCAAGTGAACTTTTCAGAGTCCCTGGGTGGTGCAAATGGTTAATGTGCTTAGCCATAAGGTCAGAGGTTCCAGTCCACCCAGAGGTGCCTCGGATGAAAGTCCTGGTGATCTACTTCCAAAAAACCAGCCACTGAAAACCCTATGGAGCATAGTTCTACTCTGACGCACCTGGAGTCTCCATGAGTCAAAATTGCCTCAATGGCAATTGGTTTTTAGTGAGTTTTTCAGAGAGCATGCTTTTTGACAACTTATTCCCTGGCAGATGTTGGTCACAGCTGTGAGGTGTGAAAGGTTAACTGTGGGTTATCTGAAAATCTCCCCTATGCACATTTAATAGTTAGAGGAGCACATGCCCCAGTGAGTGACAGTGAAGTCCTATTCATCACACCCTCCTAAGCTAGTCTCGTACCAGCCTGCACCCCCTTCTCCCTATGCCTGCCAGTTTCCTCTCTCCCAGGAACCCACCAAGTCTGCTTGTCTCCTGGCAAGACAAGTCTCCCACCTTGCTCAGCATGTAACAGCTGTTCACATTCTTCTTGCTTCTCTTCTTTTTCCCTTATATTTTCGTCCCACTTAACAACTTGGCATCCATCAGTCATCACCTCACCTGTTAATACCAGTTTTCTTCTGATTCACCCACAGCGTGTAAAGCTGTCTCATGATCCTTGGTACAAAGAGGAAGAAAAATGTCCAGAGTCCTGGTTCCAAAACTCACTCCCAACCAATCTCTACCCACTTCTAGCTCTTCTACTCCTTCCCCATTCTGTCTCCCTCAGGCTCATGTTCTTAGCACACTGTTTTTTTGGCTAACCCACAGACAGATGAAACAGGATGATAAAAAGGGGCAGACTTGAAGAACAGTGGGAGTGAGTTAAAGCTAAGATGAGGAGGCACTCTGTAAAACAGCCTTCATGTGTCTGACAAGATCCGCAATCACTTAATCACTAAACAGTTGAGTGGGGAAATCATTGGAACAGATTGAAGCATGACCGATGGGGACATCATTTAGCTAGGAACTACATAAACAAACAAAAAAATCGTATCACCAATTGCTTACTCCAAGATTACTTCTGGTGTGTTTGCTCTGCCTGATAGTTGCCTCTCTGACCTCCGGACTCTTGATCTTACCTCTACATCTTTTGCAGCAATAAAAGGAGGAATATATTCAAGTCCATTGATGGAGCAGTCAGTTTCTGATTAGGAATCATGTTGAGAATCTATTTGGTGAAAGCTGCAGTGCTCTTGTAAATTGTTGACACACTTTTGTTCCCTGCCCAATAGCTATTTCCAGCCCCTTCTTCCTGAATGTCAGAGCTCTAAAGCTAGAGGGTGAAGATGCTAGAATCTTAATAAACTTAATTTACTGCCTTTCAGACTCCAGGAGTACAGACTCCAAGAGGAAGTTTACTGGAGGGCATCCGGAAATATTTTTCTCCCTGATAAAAGGATATCTGCTAGGATAAGGGCTTCACCCACCTTCTCACCTTTCTTCTGATCTGTGACACAGTGTAGCATGAGGACTGATACTTGGAGCTGCTGTAGTCATCTTCTGACCAGTAAGGCAGACCAAACAATGCACTATGGATGACAAAGCAGAAATACAGGAAGAGCCTGGATTTTGATGAATTCGTGAGCTGCTAAGTCAATCAGGAGAAAGCTACCTACAGACTTCTTGCTAAATGAGACAAAAAAATTTCCTTTATATCAAAGGCTTTTTCTTTTTTTTTCCTGGTGTTTTGTTACTTGCTGCTTAAAGTATCCAAACTTAAACTAATGATCCCTGAAAGAATCCCATACAGACCTGTGGTGTGACAAAGCATCTTTTTTCCATGCATTCTCAGTCATCAGCCTCTCTGAATAGACATCAATAAAAAGTTTAACAATTAGCCAAGGCAACTATGGAATTTGAAAGGATCATGGAAATTCATAAATGGAAGAGACTAGACACCTAGCTCTGTCTCCTACCTAGCCAGCACTCTTCTTTGCAATATTGCTCCTGGGAAGTCATCAAGCTTATGTTCCAGCTTTTCCAAAACAGAACTCATTATCTCATGAAGCAGACCAAATCCCCTTGCCTTCTTTATATTATATTATTTAATTTTCTTATTAGATCATTTTGTTGTTGTTAGTTGCTGTGAGTTGATTCCAACTCATGCAGACCCTGTGTGTGCAGAGTAGAACTATGCTCCATAGGATTTTCAAGGCTGTGAATTTCAGGAGCTAGTCTCCAAGTCTGTCTTCCAAGGCACCTCTGAGTGGGTTCAAACTGCCAAGCTTGTGGCTAGTAGTTGAGAGCTTAACCGGTTGCTCCACCCAGGGACACCCTAACAGACCATAAAACCACCAAAAACCAAACCCATTGCTGTTGAGTCGATTCTGACTCGTAGTAACTCTATAGGACAGAGTAGAACTGCCCCATAGGGTTCCCAGTGAGTGGCTGGTGGATTCAAACTGCCGACTTTTTGGTTAACAGCCTGAGCTCTTAACCACTGTGCCACCAGAGCTCCAATAGACCATAGGACAACACCTATTTCAGGAGAGAAAGAGGAATTCAATGACATTCATTCTTTTATTAATGCACATTTGTAAAATCCACTGGTCTACAATGAAACCACTTGAGACACCTTGGAGGAAGATGACATATTGTATAATTTTACATTTTTCTTGGATTTTTAGAAATCAGTAACCCATCTTCTTTGTTGATATATAAGCAAAGAAAGTGAACCCAGATTAACGTTATATTGTCGATAACACAAGCAATGCTATTAGTAAAGCAGCTTGCTGAGCTCACATTGTCTAATTATTGGGATGTTAATAATAGAAGATGCTCAAAAATATGATTTCTAAAATACAATGAAGACTACTATAAAGGAAATCGGAGACAGAGTACTATAAAAATATCATGGGAGAAAACTGCAAGGGGGAAAAACTGACTACATATTTAAAAACATATCTAACTAGTGTAGTATTAAACATAAACATTTATCTAAATTTCTATTCAGAATTTGACTTCACCCAGAAGTTTATGCTCTTGGAGAATTTAATGCATTTGTTTATTTTTCAACATTTTCCATTTCATTTTGATTCTTAAAATAATCAGGAGTTCAAAATAAAATTCACTGAAAGAATTTCCTTATAAATTTTACTTTGATGTTTGCTCAAAAGACCATTAAAATGTTTTAGTGATTGATGGGTTGATTTGGAATTTCTTGTGTGCCCGTAATGTCATGTTGAGATACTTAGTGTATTTTTCTAAGATTCGAAAAATTTTTAACAAAATTTAATGGAACTATTTGAGTGTTATTCCATCAAGGGTGAGATCTCAAAATTGCAGTATATCTTTAGGCCACAGACTTGAAACCATAGTGTATGAAAATAGAAAACAAGCTCAAGAATTGTATAGTATAGTCATTGATCTTACAAAAGCATCCGTCTGCCAGAGCAGTGCTGAATCCTGCACACCAAAACTGCATTATACTTACTTAGTGTTCTCTCAGTTTCTAAGACGCATGCACCTATCTTTTAAATCTAGAATAAGACAATATCGTTCCAGATTGCAATGAAATTATCTCCAAGGTACATATTGTAAATTACCTATTTTGGCAAAGCAATAGACAAGATAACTTGAATTGCATATTTCTCTGATTCTTTGCATTTTACACAAAAATATCAAGTTTAATGGGGGGAAAACAAACATATTCAAAATCATGTATCCTTAATGGAAGTTTATTTCCTTATTCAAGTGGTGCATGTAGACAAAGTCTTTGGATCTCACCAGTGTGCGGTTAAGTGTCAGAGATTATATTAAGTAATCTGTTATTTATCGTTTTAGGACTAATCACATGCAAAGCTAAAATTTGTCCCTAGTGTTCTCCAATCGCAAAGCATTATTACCATGTTAAAGTTTAGTGTGTCTATGAGCAGTTTAGGTTTTTGGTCTCACAGTTGACTTAAACAGAGAACTAATGATCTGTCATCAACTGTGTTATGTTAGCCTAGAATTTCCAAAAGTAACATCTGCAAACTTTCATTCAAACATGATATGTTTTATGACCATTCTCATGTTCAGTATTTCACTCGTCATTATTCTACAGAAAATTAATGATCCCTGAAAAACATAAAGTTGAATGCCACCTGCTATGTGGTGCGTATTTTTTGTTTGTTTTGTTGGTCATACTATGAAAATTGAAAGGTTAATTTTGTGGCTAAGTACTGCCCAAACCAACTTTGAAAAATGGCACCTACAGGGACATTTTCTCTGGTTGATATCCTTTATGTCCTAATCTGAAAGGCAAATGAGCATTACTAGGCAAAGGAAATAAGAACTGGGATGTGCCAGTGGGTTTATTTTTAATTAGAAAAAGAACTCCCCTTTCTCAAAAGTCAGGTAATGATTTCAATGAGTTTCTAAGCAAGACCCGAATAAGATAGTACACAATCATGCTCAAAAGCTATTAGTGGTTTTGTAATGTAATATAAAAGGAAGTAAGTTTGCAAGTAATTGAGATTTCCTATGGAATTTGTGGGAAATTTACCAAGTCCCCATTTTTTAAAATTTTTTGTCAGGTAAAGCACTTAATTTCAAGTTCTTCATAGTTGAATAGACCTAATAGTCCCATCTATTAACTGATAAATAGAACACACAAATGTGCTATAGAAATAAATGTACAGCATTCCTAAGATGAAATCCAGACCTGCAGAGAAGGAGATACGTCCTTTTACTCTATTTTATTTTCCCCCTACTAATAGTCTATTATTCTAGGACAGAATCTATGATTATTTTTATATCTCTGGAATCAGCCTCAAAGCCTAGAATCTAATATGTTCTCAGATAAAGAGATTTTTATTGAATTAATCAATCAAAGCATTGATTTGAAATAAGATCTGGATCTCTGCATTTCTAGCTGTCACCAAGACTCCACCGATCACAGATACGTTTGTCCATAATACATGGCAAATGCTTGCATAGAAAACTGCTAAGCATGCTAAAAGTTGTCCGATTCAGGGCCAGAAAGCACAAACAACTGAATGATGTGTGACGAAGCCACAACTTTTTCTCCCTGGAACATTTTAATATTAAATGCAAACAGAGTTTGAGGGGTACATGAAGTATTGGGCTCATATCTGTAGTTGATAACTTTTGACAGCTGTGTTAAGTCTCAGGATGAAGAAAGAGAATCAAAGTGTTGAATATGTAAAATCCCAGCTATCTTACCTTCTGAAACATGTCCTTGATTCCCCCCAAAGCAAAGCTCTTTCAAAGATATAAATTCAACCACTCTCTCAAACTGTAGATTTTGCATGCTAGAGACTCAATTAAGGGAGAATGACTAGGATTTATTTCCATTAGCATACAAAAACTCCATTTAAGGAACATTTCAATGATGACAAAAGAATCACTTCCCCAGTGCATCTTCAAAAGGCACTGACTGGCACAATATTTCTTGTCCTGCTGATAATCTTTTTTTTTTTTCCTTCCTGCTGTTCATCCAGTCCCCGCTTGTAAAACTAAGTAGCTTTTTTTTTTTCTTTAAGAAAACTAAAACGAAATATTAAAATAAATCCTAATGACTTGACCTAATAAAATGACCACCACTTTCCATATCATAAACACAATTTTAAAAAAGGAAAAAAGTCATACACTTTCAATATACAGTGATGTATTTTTCAATACTAGCAAGATGCATTAAAATGTGCTCTCCTGAAGAGATTTCAAATTCATTATCAGACATTTATGTTTTCACTTTAGTTTTAAAGGCAGAGCTGACAGTGCTGTATGAATAAAAATGAAAAGTAAATTCCACAGTCAGAAAGCCTAGTGGCTGCAAACTCTTGTTCCATGGGACTTGAGATTATACATTGGGCAAACTAATAGCCTGCTGATTTCAGCCACAGTGAGTGACAGAGAGCTTAAAATGAAAAAAAAAAAAAGAACTAAAAACATATTGGGCTCTGGCTACCAAGAAAGAGCCTTATCAGCTAGATAAAAAAAATCAATATGAAGCCTTTAGACTGTCAATGTAGAGATTTCTAAAGAACCTATAAAGGGAATATTATTAGTCCTCCTCTTCATCTATTAAAATATAATAGAGGCTGTAGCTTCCTCTTCTTTTGACAAAGAACAGTAACTTTGGGCAACGCAAATAAATGCTACTTCAGATCATCAATCTCTGAAGAGTTCTTCATCACCACCATGTCAGTCACTGTGTTAAAGAGAAGATTATGTCTAAATTTTAGAGCTGGAAGGGGCATTGGGGACCACCTACTTACATGTCCTAATTTCATCCTTGAAGAAAGTGAATCAACATAGTCACTAGCTATTAGCAGTGTAGCCACTATTAAAACTCGCTTCTCATCCCCCGTCCACATTTTTTTGTTTTTTTCCTCTCTCCTTCATACTCAACTGTGATGTTATTTTAGGAGCCAAAAGTTAGTGGTTTTCAAACATTTTTGAAGATAAGGTGAGAAATACATTCCACATCCTTACCCAACACACACACACTCACACACACACACACAAAACCAATACAACAGTTTCATGAAACAGTACTACATAAGATGCAATGAGGCATTCTCCAGTCCTATTCTATTTCTTTTCTAATGGTGGTCAAGACCCAGTGAAAATGATTTCAGTATTCACTAAGGGTGGAAGAGGCTGCACAGGCCTGGCTCACTATTATTTACTCCCCATTGCTAACCGCCACATTGTCTCATGATCTTGTTTCTCCAATCTCTACAAAAGGTTTAAGATCAACTGATGTTCCTCCTTGGAGGGTAGAAAACAAGTGATAATGATCTAAGGATGAAAACCAAACAAAGCACCCATCTTATGACAAGAAAAACCAGGATGTCGCCAGATAATCCCCAAGGATGTCACCAGATAACCCCCAAGAGTACCAGTAGAAGATTAACTCATCTGAGACATCACCACCTCAAGGGGAAACTAACACAGACTTCTAAGGTCCATAATCCTGTCCGCATGAAAGCCTTCAGCTGATCTCCAGTGGGGGAGACGGGTGTTTTGGAGGAATCTATTCCCCTCTGTCTCCTATATATCAGTATATAATAAACCTCTTGCTGCTCACCTCACTCCTGTCTCAGAATTGGCTATTGCGTCAGGGGGCTCCAATCCGCGTTACTGCAGTAACAAGGGGTCATGACACACATTTTGAAACCATAACTGTAGTCCATTTTGTTGAACTCAAGAAGACATAAAAAAACTTCAATTGTAACTTAAAGAATGTATGCCAGGCTAAATAAAAGTCATGCCAATGATCAGAGAAGACAGCATACGCCCTTCGGACAGAGGAAGACCTAAACAAATGTGACCAGTGATTTTGCTCATTATTCATGCCTTTCTCATATCAGTATTCACCTGAACAGCTTGTTTAAATAGCACGCTAGCCCTTCCAGTTAGGAAGAAGTCAGTCTAGAGAAAAAGTATTATTTCCCTACAGCTGCTTCCACCTTCCCGATTTCTTTCTCCTGGAAGCAACATTTACATTCAAACCTCCTATTACAGAGACTTAGGAAAATCAGAGCAGTTTTCATTGTAATTACTTTTCTTCTTACAAGCAAATTGGGTTTCCAACATTTTGCTGGATAAGGCAATTTCAATAATCCTTAAATATAAGCCCATGACTTGTAGCCCAGTGGCCTATTCCCTGGATCACAGGCAAGCCATTCTTCTATCCAGTTCCCCTCTCTAACAGATGATGGAGAATGCTGAGAAATACAACTTCTTTGACTCTGTCTTGATGGTCATTTGCCACTGCTGTACCCCACCATGCTCTCCTGCACACTCCTATGTTCTCTGTCTCTCTGTCACATTCATTCTGTCTGTCACACACATTTCATACATCATAGGGATACATACCAGAATCTAGGGGTTAGCACGATGTGCAACTTGACTTGGCTCTTCAGATGATACAGATTTGTGCACCACGCCTATCCCTACACATTTCCCTCCACCACACCTCTCTGCACACACATACAGGCCCCCTGCTACACCCCCCCCCCCAAAGGAGAACCAGTGACCTTTACATGGTTCGTTCTTTCTATTGACTGGTTCTCTAATTTTGTTTACTTGCTCTCAACCAATGCTTATGCAAAAGTCCAATATGGACAACAGGGAGAAGAGGAGTCATTCTGGTTTAAGGGGAGTAGTAAATGTACAGGCTGGCTTTGTCTCTCATCTGCCTTCCACTCTCTACCCCCCAACCATTGCAAAGGCTGGCTCAGTTCCTTGGAACAGTTTGAAAATCCTTGGTCTAGCCCAGTGCTCTTAGATAGCGCTTAATCAATTACCGTGGAATCCATAGAACTCATGGTGACTCCATGTGTGTCAGAATAGAGCTGTATTCCATACAGCATTCAAGGGCTGTTATCTTTCAGAAGCTTATCAGCAGGCCTTTCTTCTGAGGTATGTATGGGTGGAGACTACTAGATAATATAATATTCTGGTCACCTGAATGGGGAATGAAAAGGAAGGAATAAAGGGAAGAGAAATAGAAAGAAATGAATTCCTTGCTACCTTTTGGATCTCACCTGAAAGAGTTAAGAACAAAGTTATCTTGAAGTCTTCACCACAAATATGACTGACTATTTTGTTTGTATTTGTGATCTCATCAGTTTACTTTTGGTAGCAGTCACACAAGTGACAAAGGGTCTTCAGAAAGACAGTACTTTATTATGACAAATAATACTCACAGATAAGCCTTCTCTACATCCCTGAAGAATTCACTGGCCCTCAAAAAAAGCAAAACCAATTAAAAGGAAAAACACGCATTGCACCACAGTGCCTCGTGGCAAATAAGACATTCTTTCCTCCTTTGCTAAAATCATTTTTCAACCAGAAACAGTGCGGAATGCTTCGAAGCAATCTCTCTGCTGTGTGGGGCAGTTATGGAGCAGACAGGTGATGCCATTCCAGCCCCCTGAATGGTCAGAGGAGAACGTCGGCTTCTTCACATTTTCACCTGGTAAATATACCTAGGGTGTAACTGCAAAATAAAAGCCAAATGGTTTCCAAACTTTCCTAATGCTGCCAATTACTCTGAGATGAATTGTCTTTGCAAGTGATCAGCCCAATAATCTTGACTTACAGACACTCCAGACTTAAAGTAACACAGACTTTCCTCCCTGTGTTGGAAAGAACCTATTATGCCTCAGCTCTACAGTTCTTGCAAAGATTTATCACTGCAGTGAAACTATATAAGCATGTTGTTGTTCTTAGTCATTGTCAAGACAGCTCCGACTCATAGTGACCTTAGATATAACAGAATGAAATACAGCCCGGTCCTGTACCCTCCTCACAATTGTTGGTGTGTTTGAGCCCATTGTTGCAGCTATTGTGTCACGGAGGGCTTCCCTCATTTTCTCTCTTTTCTAGTGACTGGTCTTTCTTTTTTTTTTTTTTTTAATTGTTGAATGATACATGTAAATATTTTTATTACAAAATTAACAAAAATGGCTTAAGACTATACTTGCTGACTTGTAACCACTTTTACCCTGTAGCATAGCATAATACTATCAACAATGACAATGTGGATATTTATAGACAGAAAAGGATATTCGTGACTCATAGGGTTGCTATGAGTTGGAACAACTTGATGGCAGTGGGTTTGGGTTTACCCTGTAAGACAAGTAACATATGTCACAAATATCCTTTTCTGTCTACAAACATCCACACTATCATTCCCGACAACATTATTCCATGCTATACATGTGTCTTGTTTTTTTATTTTATTTTATTTTTTATTCTACTTCAGGTGAAGATTTACAGAACAAATAGTTTCTCCTTACACAGCAGTACACATATTGTTTTATGACATTGGTTAACAACCCCAC
>NW_004444109.1:2713059-2804466 GCF_000243295.1 Trichechus manatus latirostris | reverse complement strand
TTAGATGAAGATTTACAGAACAAAATAGTTTCTCATTAAACAGTACACATGTTGCCCTATGACAATGGTTAACAACCTCACAACACATCAACACTGTCCTTACTCAACCTTGGGTTCCCTGTCACCAGCTTTCCTGTCGTGACTGGTCTTTTCTTGTTGATGTGTCCCAAGTAAGCAAGATGAAATCTTGCCATCCTTGCTTCTAAGGAACGTTCTGGCTGTACGTCCTCCAAAACTGATACATAAACATACCTATGGACAAAAAAGCCTCTAAGAAATGTTCTTATCTTTCTTATATGCCTTTAGTTAAATATAGGTGGATATGTTTGAGGCAACTTACAATGTCAAACCATTGGTAATTAACCTGATGGATTCTTCTTGTCGAACATGGAGTGAAAGGTTAAACAATGAGAAATTTGGCAAGTCTTACTGGCCAATCTTCTTCAACAATCTTTAGTTATCTGTGCTCTGCTTTCAGCCTCACCATTCAGTTGAGGGTGATGAGGCACAATTGGGACAGGTTAGATAAGGTTTCTGTCTGCACATTCCTAAAACTCAACTGAGCTAAAAAACAGAATCAATAATGTCTGTCAATCGGAGGTGATGCAAATAAGTGACAAGGAAGCAGCTGTGCCCAGGCAGCAGAGATTTAATTTAGAACTAGGAGCACTTGGAGAAAAGTTGAACGGTCTCCCAGAATCATAAATTCTTTTCTCTAGAATGATCCAGCCAAATAATTTGAGCTCTTAACCATGGCTTCTCTGGTCCCTTTACTCAGCAGAGAAGGTACTTTGAATATTATGACAGCAAATTGGCATGTGTTGCACACCTTTATAGACTTTTAAATATCAGAATCACTTCCAGGCGACCAGCTACATTTTAAAGCCAAAGCTTTTATGCAAACACTTCAGAATGTGTGTGTTTAATGTGGCAAGCATAATGCAATCACTTCATTTGAGAATAGCAATGTAATTTCACCCCATAAAATGTATACTTTATGCATAGACAGTCTACGTGAATGTTTGTGAAAGGCTTGGTTCCTGAGCAATAACTTATTGAACGGTGGGCAATTGATGTCTTACTGCTTTGTGGCATTTGTGGCTAATCAAAACTCCAGAGCTGAGCAGTGGTTTCCATTCTGTGTGGTACAATAATGCACACACAGAAGATAACCACTACCTAGAAATGTTCCTCACGCTGGTCTCTAATGGCAGAAATTCATTTTCCATAGGTATGTCTCGACATCATAGTAGAACTTGAAGAGATGTATTCGTTCAAAGAAGGCTTAGGGGTGTTTTTGTTATTTGCGTGTCATATCATCAACTGTGAGATGGACTTCTCTTGGACAGAGTGAAAGACTGGGAAACTGGTGTAATTTGCCTAAAAAGAAGATCCTGGGAGATCTAATTACAGAGTTCTCCATTTTGTTAGTCAATAGTTGATATATGTAAATGATAAAGAATTTTATGAATTATTTTCACAAAGCTAATCCTTAAAACCAACAGAGAAAATTTGGTTTATGAAAATTAGTTGTATAAAACACTCTGTATTTGTTGGAAGAAATAACTTCATAAGTAACTTAGATTTAGGGTGCTATCACAAAGGCATGCTCAGGAAACAAAAGAAGAAAAAAAAATGCAGGAGAGGAATTTATGATTTGGAGGTAGGTCAAGAAGAAAGGAAAAAAAGAAGGAACATGGAGATCAGAGAGACAAGGGTGGTTAAGGAGGGAGATCACTATGCATAGCAAAAAGTAACCACACCATATTTTAGTACATTTGGCAAAAATCATGGAAGGTTTGGCATGAGTAGATTTCTTGTGGAAAGCCCTTGAGAAGTTGAACTCTGCATTTGTACTGATTTTGAGCAAAATATAAGCGCTAAGTATGGACTCAGAGTCCCTGGGTGGTACAAGCAATTAAAGGTCTCTGCTGCTAACTGAAATGTTTAGAGGTTCGAGCCCACCCACAGGTGCCTTGGAATAAAGGCTTGCTTACCTACTTCTGAAAAAACAGCCATTGAAAACCCTTTGGAGCACAGTTCTAGTCTGACATACTTGGGGTCACCAGGAGTTGGAGTTGACCCACCGACAACTGTTTTCTAAAGTATGGACTCAGAAGCTCATAAGTGATAATGATATTTTGTTGACTCCATCCCAAAAAACCATTGCAAATATTTTACCATACTTGGAATCCTAGAAAATAAGAGAGCATACATCTTATGCAAAAATAAATTCAAACAAAATTTTTTAAATACAGATAAATTAATGAGTTCAGTTTAAAAAAAATGCCTATAAAAATTTTAAAAAGGAAATATTTTCTGCTCACTGGATGAAAACAGAATACTTCGCAAAAGTAAAAAAAAAAGTAAATCATAATCAAGATTTTCTGAAATATACAAATATCAAAAATTATATTTAGAATTTAAAAGGAAAAAATTGTCAAAGACTGCTATGAATATGACAAATGGTTAAATATACTCAATAAAAAGGCTTATGCAAATCAATATGGTAAATGCTAGCACCTTAAGAGAAACATAAGCAACAAACACCATTCTTAGAAAGCACAAAAAAGAAAATGCAAGTGCCGAATGACTATCTGAATGGTGAAATACTCAGTGCTGGCAATGGTGCAATGACATGTGCACATGTCTAGACCGCCTGTAGGCCTGTGAGTTGGTCTGACTTTTCCTGAAGGTATATACATGCACAACTTCCCAGTAATTCTGCCTCTTTGAATCTATCTCTAGGAAATTATTAGAAATATGAATAGATTGCTCTGTGAAAATATGCCAATTATTATATTGTTTCTCTAGTGAAATCTTGAAATGATCTTCAATGTCCAGAAATGGTTAAATAATGATATCACAGACTCATGATGACACATTATGCAGCTTTTGAAATGGTGTTTTTACAGCATGATCAATGAAATGAAAAAAGGTTTACGATGTACCACTAGGGGAGAAAAAGTGGAATCTAAAATTATGTGTACGTTAGAAGTCCAATGATGTCTATCTGTCTGTTTGTTTATATTTAGACAAAGAAAGTAGACAATAGATACATAAGGCTGGTGGGAAACACCAGAAATAAATATATCATGGTTGTGTGTGAATTTTTACTGTAAGCTATTTTCATTTACTTCCTCATACTTTTCCATATTTTTCAAATTTTCCGAGTGAGCATTTATTATGTGATTTTTGCTTTTGATCATTCTTTTAACAATCACAAAACATGACCCTCTTCAAGCATTGAATAAAGAGAAAACAATCTTGAAGCATTGAATAAAGAGAAAAAAATGCACTCTGAAATTACATGACGCTAAACTTGAGATGTCCCTGAAGAATAAAGCCTATTTGATTGTCTGCAGTACGATCATGCAGTTTGAGAAGAGGAGTGACTATTGTTAGTGGGTATGAATTACCTAAATATAGTGCAAATTCATGGTGCATTTAGAGTTTTCAACTGACCATTAAGTGTAGGGATGGCTCGGCAGGTGTACGTAACTAACATGAATACACCTTATTTGATTATAAGCTCACTTCTTAGATTTTTTTATGCCAGAGTACACTGTTGTCATTAGTTGTGGTCGAGTTGACTCCGACTCATAGTGAACTGATAGGCCTTTTGTATAACAGAAGGAAACATTGCCTGCTCCTGTGCCATATTGTTGGTATGTTTGAATCCATTGTTTCAACTGAGGGTTTCTCTTGTTTTCTTTTTTTTTCCTCTTAAATGTAATTTTATGTATTTTGTTGTTGTTGAGAGTGTATACAGCAAAAAATACCCCAATTCAACAGTTTCTACAAGTACTATTTAGTAACATTGATCACATTCTTCGGGTTGTATAACCTTTCTCACTCTCCCTTTCTAAGTTGTTCCTCCTTCATTAACATAAACTCACTGTCCCCTAAGTTTCCTATCTAATCTTTCAAGTTGTTGTCAATTTGATCACATATACTGCAGTCGGCCTTTATCCACGGTTTCGCTTTCCATGGTTTCAGTTATCTGTGGTCAACCACGGTTGGAAAATGTTAAATGAGTAGCATGATGAAATCTCCCACTATCCGGCTCTATCCCACCCAGAGACCACATTCACATAACTTCTCCTACAGTATATTGTTATAATAGTTCTATTTGACTATTAGTTATTATTGTTTATCTCTTACTGTGCTTAATTTATAAATTAAACTTTATCACAAGTATGTCTGTATACGACAAAATATAGTATATACACGGTTCGGTACTATCCAATTTCAGGCATCCATGGGGGTCTTGAAACATATCTCCCATGGATAAGGGGGAACTACTGTAGACAGTTCTTAAAAGAGCAAAATGCTCAAGGAGACTTTTTTTTTTTACTAGTTAAGCTAAACTATTGTTTGATTTTATGAAGACTTCAGGGGATATAGGTTTAAAGATTATCTCAGAGCAATAGTTTCAAGGGTTTATCCAACTTTCATGGCTCCAGGAAGTCTGGAGTATATGAAAATTTGAAATTCTGTTCTGCATTATCCCCTTTTTGATCAGGATTCTTCCATGGAATCTTTGACCAAAGTGTTCAGTAATGGTAGCCAGGCACCATCCATTTCTACTGGTTTCATGGCAAAAGAGGCAGTTGTTCATGGAGGCAATTAGCCCCACATTCCATATCCTCCTTCTATTCCTTACTCTCCTTCCTTTATTGCTCCCAGTGAATAGAGATCAACTGTTGTGCCTTTGATGGTCACTTGCAAGCTTTTAAGACCCCAGGCACTGCATAGTGAACTGGGAGACAGAACAGAAGCACTAAACATGTTATAAGGCCAATTAACCTGGGATGTCCCACGAAACCATCACCCTAAACCTCTAAAACATGAAACTAAATCCCATGAGGTTTTTAGCTGTATACAAGCTACCTCAGCAGCTACTCTTTCTTTTTTTTTTTTTGGTCATTGTTATAAATATATCTATCTATCACACAGCTTTTGCCAATTCAACTCTTTACGGGTTACAACTTATTGACAGCAATTACAATAATTGGCTGTGTAACCATACCCTTCCTTAATCAACTCAGTATTTCCATCACTATTAGCCCACCTTTTCTCCCTCCTTTCCACTCCAGTAACCTCTAACGAACTTTGTTCTCTATACATTTGCCTTTTCTTGTCTTTTCATATAAATGAGGTCATACAATATTTGTCCTTTTGTGATTGACTAACTTCACCCAACATAATATCTTCCAGCTCCATCATACCATATTATGTATCAAGACTTCATTTCTCATACTGGCTAGGTAGTATTCCATTGCATATTTTTACCACATTTTGTTTGTCCATTCATCTTTTGATGGCATTTAGATTGTTTCCACGTTTTGGCTATTGTGAATAGTGCTGCAGTGAACATTGGTGTTCAAGTCTCTGTTTGAGTCTCTGCTTTCAAGTCTTTTGTATATATTCCCAGGAGTGGAATTGTTAGGTCATATGCTAGTTCTCTTTTTTGTTTTTTGAGGAACCACCACCCTGTTTTCCACAAAGGCTGTACCATTTTGCATTTCCCACCAGCAATGGGTAAGGGTTCCAATCCTCACCAGTATTTGTTATTTTCAGGCTTTTTTTTTTTTTTTTCTTTCAATCAGCCATCCTAGTAGGAGTGAAATGGTTATTTCATTGTGGTTTTGATTTCGATCTCTCTGATGGCTAATGACACTGAGCATCTTTTCATGTGTTTGATGGCCATTTGAGTGTCTTCTTTGGTAAAATGTCTATTCAAGTCCTTTGCCCATTTTATAATTGGGTTATCTCTTTGTTTTTAAATTGTTGAAGTTTTATATATATTTTTGTTATTAGATTGTTGTCTGATGTATAGTTTTTGAAGATATTGTCTCATTTGGTAGCTTGTCTTTTCACCTTTTTGGCAAAGTCTTTAATGAATAAAAGTTTTAATTTTTATGCGATCTCATTTGTTTATTTTGTCTTTTACTGTTTGTACTTTTGTTATTATATCAGATAACCCATTGTTGAAAGCTAGGCCTGACAGCATTGCCCGGCTGTTCTTCTAAGAATTTATGGTTTTAGTTTGCACACTGATTTAGGTACTTAACCCATTTTTAATTTGTTTTTGTGTATAATGTGAGGCATGGATCCTATTTCATTTTTTTTGCATGTGGAAATCCAATTTTCCCAGCACCATTTATTGAAGAGATTCCATTGAATGAACATAGTACCCTTGTCAAAAATCAGTTGACTATAGATGTTGTTGTTAGGTGCCCTTGAGTCAGTTCCAACTCATAGCGACCCTATGAACAGCAGAATGAAATACTGCCCAGTCCTGAGCCATCCTCACAATCACTGTTATGCTTGAGCCTATTGTTGCCACTATGTCAATCCATCTTGTTGAAGGTCTTCCTCTTTTTCACTAACCCTTTACTTTTCCAAGCATGATATCCTTCTCCAGGGACTGGTCCCTTCTCATAACATGTCCAAAGTATGTGAGACGAAGTCTCACCATCCTTGCTTCTATTGAACATTCTGGCTGTACTTTTTCCAAGACAGATTTGTTCTTCTGGCAGTCCATGGTATATTCAATATTCTTTGCCAGTACCATAATTCAAAGGCGCCAATTCTTCTTTGGTCCTCCATATTTACTGTCCAGCTTTCACACGCATATGAGGTGACTGAAAACATCATGGCTTGGTTCAGGCGTACCTCAGTCCTTAAAGTGACATCTTTGCTTTTTAACACTTTAAAAGAGGCCTTTTACAGCAGATTTGCCCAATTCAATGTGTTGTTTAATTTCTTGACTGCTGCTTCCATGGGCATTGGTTGTGGATCCAAGTAAAATGAAATCCTTGACAACTTCAATCATTTCTCTGTTTATCATGATGTTGCTTATTGGTCCAGTTGTGAGGATTTTTGTTTACTTTGTGTGGATGTGTAATCCATACTGAAGGCTGTGGTCCTTGATCTTCATTAGTAAATACTTTAAGTCCTCTTCACTTTCAGCAAGCAAGGCTATGTCATGTGTGTATGGCAGGTTGTTAATAAGTTTTCCTTCAACTCTGATGCTGCATTCTTCTTCATATAGTCCAAATTCTCGGAATATTTGCTCAGCATACAGAGTGAATAAGTATGGTGAAGGGATACAACCCTGACGCACATCTTTCCTGACTTTAAACTACACAGTATCCCCTGTTCTGTTCAAACGACTGCCTCTTGGTCTAAGCACAGGTTCCTCATGAGCACAATTAAGTGTTCTAGAATTCCCTTTCTTCTCAATGTTATCCATAATTTGTTATGATCCACATAGTCGAATGCCTATGAATAGTCAATAAAACACAGGTAAACATTCTTCTTGTATTTTCTGCTTTCACTCATAGTCCATAAGACATTAGCAATGATACCCCGTGTTCCATATCCTTTTCTGAATCCAGCTTGAATTTTTGACAGTTCCCTGTCAATGTATTGCTGCAACGGCTTTGGAATGATCTTCAGCCAAATTTTATTTGTGTGTGATGTTAATGATATTGTTTGATAATTTCCACATTCTGATGGATCACCTTTCTTTGGAATGGGGTACAAATATGGATGTCTTCTGGTTGGTTGGCCAGATAACTGTCTTCCAAACGTTTTTGCATAGACTAGTAAGCACTTCCAGAGCTGTATCCATTTGTTGAAACATCTCAATTGGTATTCCGTCAATTCCTGGCACCTTGTTTTTCGACAAGGCCTTCAGTGTAGCTTGGACCTCTTTCTTTAGTACCATCGGTTCCCGATTATGCTACCTCTTGAAATGGTTGAACATTGACCAATTCTTTTTGGTAGAGAGACTCTGTGTATTCCTTCTATCTTCTTTTGATGTTTCCTGCATCATTTGATATTATCCCTGTAGAATCCTTCAATATAGCAATTCAAGGTTTGAATTTTTTCTTCAAATGACGAGCATATTCTTCTCTTTTGGTTTTCTATCTCCAAGTCTTTGCACATTTCATTATAATACTTTACTGTGTCTTCTCGAGCCACTGTTTCTTTTACTTCATCATTTCTTCCTTTTGCTTTAGCTACTCGATGTTCAAAAGCAACTTTAAGAGTCTCTTCTGACATCTATTTTGGTCTTTTAACGCCTGTCTTTTTACTGACCTCTTGCTTTCTTCATGTGTGAAGTCCTTGATGTCATTCCACAACTCGTCTGGTCTTTGATCATTAGTGTTCAATGTGTCAAATCTATTCTGGAGATGGTCTCTAAATTCAGATGAGATATACTCAAGGTCATACTTTGGCTCTCCTGGACTTGTTACCAATTTTCTTCAACTTCAGCTTCAACTTGCATATGAGCAATTGATGGTCTGTCCTACAATCAACCCCTGGCCTTAATCTGACAGGTGATACTGAGCTTTTCCATCATTTCTTTCCATAGATGTAGCCGAATTGATTCCTGTGTATTCCATCTGGCAAGGTCCATGTATGTAGTCACCAGTGATGTTGTTGAAAAAAGGTATTTGCAATGAAGAAGTTGTTGGTCTTGCAAAATTCAATCACGCGATCTCAGGTGTCGTTTCTATCACCAAGCCCATATTTTCCAACTACCAATCCTTCTTTGTTTCCAGCTTTTGCAGTTCAATTGCCAGTAATTATCAATGCATCCTGATTGCATGTTTGATCAATTTCAGACTGCAGAAGTTGGTAAAAATCTTCAGTTTCTTTATCTTTGACGTTAGTGCTAAGTGCGTAAATATGAATAATTGTCGTTTTAACTGGTCTTCCTTGTATGTGTATGAATATTATCCTATCACTGATCGTTATACTTCAGAATTGAGCTTGAAATGTTCTTTTTGATGATGAACATGACGCTATTCCTCTTCAGTCTGTCATTCCCGCCGCAGTAGACAATATGATTGTCTGATTCAAAATGGCCAATACCAGTCCATTTCAGCTCACTAATGCCTATTTCATTTTTGATGACTTTCAATTTCCCTAGATTCATACTTCATACATTCATGTTCTGATCATTAATGAATGTTTGCAGCTGTTCCTTCTCATTCTGAGTCATTCCACATCAGCAAATGAAGGTCCCAAAAGCTTGACTCCATCTATGTCATTAAAGTCAATTTTCCTTTAAGGAGGCAGCTCTCCACTAATCATATGTTGAGTGCCTTCCAACAACCTGAGGGGCTCATCTTGCAGCACTGTATCAGACAATGTTCCACTGCTATCCATAAGATTTTCACTGGCCAATTTTTTCAGAAGTAGACTGCCAGGTCCTTCCTGGTCTGTCTTAGTCTGTAAGCTCAGCTGAAACCTGTCCACCAAGGGTGACGCTGTTGGTATTTGAAATACCAGTGGTATTTGAAATATAGCAACAAGCAAGCCACCACAGTATAACAAACTGACAGACTCTTGTTGGTGATCATAAATGTGTGGGTCTATTTCTAGTCTCTCAGTTCTATTCCATTGGTCTATGTATCCGTTTTTATACCAGTACCAGGCTGTTTCAATTATTGTAGGTGTATAGTATTTTTTAAGATCAGGAAGCTCCTACTTTGTTCTTCTCTTTCAATATTGCTTTAGCTATTTGGGGCCTCTTGCCAGGCTATATAAAATTAAGGATTGATTTTTCTGTTTCTGTAAAGAAGGTTGTTGGATTTCTCTCATTTTCATTGGCCACTACTAGCTTTCAAATACACTGATGCAGTGTATTGATCAAGACAAAATGACACTGAATCCTCTTTACCAATTCCAAGTTCATTTATAGTTACCATACATTTGAAGCCTAGTGAACCTTAACTAGTGGGAACCCCATCTCTATAGGCTGTGCACCAGAAGTTTCCGGAACCCTAATAGACAGATCTCTATAAGTGTAGGGTATAACGGTACTGGCAATATCAAAACCTCAAGCAGGTTAAGCTGAAATTGCAGTTTTTGAAAGTGACATCAGTCCTTACTGAGCCAAGTCTGCTAACCTCTGCAAAGAAACAGTTGAGGCTAAATCTAACTTTTTTCCTGGTTTTGTTTTCTTCAGCTCATTCCTCTCAAATTTCTCAGAAACTTTAGACTTTCAAGTAATCTTTTTTTGTGTGTGTGTTAACCTCCAACCTCACTCTGAATTGGATCCTTCCTACTAGCAAGTAAGTAGGTTGGAATTATCTTCCATAAAATAAATACAGAATCTCCATCTGTCTCCCAGCCTCTCTAACTACTACTAGATCTTCTTTCTCCTTTCACAACAAGACATCTCAAAAAATTTTCATTCTCTCCCAATCACATCTCAGCCCAATGACCTTCATGTGCTTAAATCCATGAGAATTTTTTTGGTACTTGTGTGAGTAAATATCTCTGTGGTATTTATCTTTGATGCTGACTTTCCTATCCCCTCTCATTTTTTGAAACACTCCCTTCCCTTGGCTTCCTTGATACAGCACTAACACTGATCATTTGGGCCATTCCTGCTCTGTCTCCTTTATATGTTCACATTTTTCTACCAGATGATTAAATATTGGCTTGGTTCTGGGTTCTTTGCTTTTTACATATGACATCCCCCACCCCACAGGTATTTCATTCAAGATGATGGCTCTAGTTATTACCCTATAAGGTTTTTTACCAGTTTTTAATCTCAAGTCTAAGTCATTCTTCTAAACATCTGATTAATACCTCCATTATGATGTTTAAAAGACATCTAGGTACTAAAGAGACATGTTTTTGTTGTTGGGTACTTAGAAGTCGAATTTCGATTCAAAGTATCCCCATTTGACAGAGCAGAACTTCCCCATAGGCTTTTCTAGGATGTAATCTTTACAGAGCAAAGTCCTGGTGGTGCAGGGGTTAAGAGCTCAGCTGCTAACCAAAAGGTTGGCAGTTCGAATTCACCCGTCACTTCTGGGAGAATGTATGGGGCAGTTCTACTCTGCCCTATAGGATCACTATGAGTCAGAACTGATCCACTGGCAAAGGTTTTATTTATTTTTTTAATCTTTATGGGAGCAGATTGCTGAGTGGGTTCAAACAACAGCCTCTTGGTTAGCAGCAGGCACTTAACCACTGTACCACCAGGGATTCTTAAGGTGACACTGACATTTTAAAAATAAATAAATCTCTGTTCTTGTTTTCCTATGTGGTGGGAAAGAAACCTAGGCAAATAATAAAAGGTATAAAGTAATGTGATACATATTATAATAAATAAATGTACCATAAAAGTTTGTGAAGAGGAAGAGTCAATTAATTCCATGTGGAAGGGACAAGGAGGGCTTCAATGAAAAGTTGGCATTTGTGTTAGACTTCAAAGGATGATATAGTATGAGCAAAGCTAAGAAGGTACTGGCATGCATTAGCAGGTACAAGGAACTTGGAATGAATACTTAATTGTGTCTAGTACACCTGGTGTATGGAGGAAATGGAGCAAGATAAGGCAAAGAAGTAGACTGGGGAAAATTGTCAAGGTTCTGAAGTGCTATGCAAAGAATTTTAGACTGCACTTTTTTCGGAACACAATGGTATCTCTCTCTGTCTCTGTCTCTTACAAGTTATATGCAGTGTTTGCAAACGATATTTGGTGGCAATATAGAGAGTGGACATAGGTGGCAATCTGAGACGCAGAGAGACCAGTAGAAATTTATTGCAACCATACAATGAAGCTGTGAGTCACTGGGTGGTGCAAATGGTTAACACACTCAACTGCTAACAGAAAGGCTGGAGGTTTGAGTCCATCCGGAGACACCTTGGAAGAAAGGCTTGGCAATCTACTTCCAAAAAATCAGCCACTGAAAACCCTATGGAGCACAGTTCTACTCTCACACACGGGGTTGCCATGAGTCAGGACTGACTCAATGGCACTGGTTTTAAAGAAGTTGTAATTAGAGTAGCAGCAATGAGAATGTAGAGAGCATTTTGAAGGTAAAATATACCTGGTAGCCGATTAGAATGTGGGAAGTGGTGAAAGAAGAATAAAAAATATTTAGCTTGGGTGACTGAATAGGTTATAAAGGCATTTACTGAGACAGGGCACTCATTAGGAGGAAAATGTGTTACAGAGATGAGTGCCACATTTTTCTGCCTTTGTAGAGCACACAATCTAGTAAAAGAGCGAGACATACTATAACAATATGTGGGAAAACCTTGTTTTTCTTAATGGCTGGAGTGGGAGCTCATCATTTGTTGAGGGCATGTTTTGCTAAGTCTGCTCAGAGTCTGGGCTGACAACCAGGATTGTCAGAACTGGGGTGAAGCCATGTGCTTAGTACTGTTGGAAGAAATGTTGACACTGGGGTTAGGGAAGGACTGAGAGAAAGGGATACACAGTGACTGGCAGCAGAGATCTCCCATGGGTATTTGAAGGTGAAATATTTGTGTTACTTGTGGTATAGATCTCTTCCTCAGCTTCCCTTAAGAATGCTTCAATAAATTCCACATTGCTCTCTAATGCATTCTGGAGTGTGTTTTCTTCTGGCGGAATGTAAAAACATGCTCAGGGTTGTTTCATGGTTGATATGTAAAGAAATTAGAAGAAAGGTTTCAGTGTATTTGCCCTCTATCGTTGCTGTTGTTTATGTGTGCCATCAAGTTGATTTTTGACTCATAGTGACCCCATGTGACAGAGGAGAATCTGCCCTATAAAGGAAGTATAAAAGAGTACCTGAAACATAGAAGCTGAGTAGGATAAAACAACTGTTTGAGATTTCCTGAAAGGGAATATATGAAAGGGAAAAAGCATGAGCAAAGGCACAGAAACATAAAATGGTGAGTAACGTGGGATGATAAAGGGTGTGAAATGTGGGAGAGAGGAGAGAATAGTGGAAGATGAGTGAAATAATAGTTTGAAACAAAAATTTTCAACTTCAAAATGGAGTATTTATTAATTTTTTTTCCAAATAGTACTTGAGAGTGGATTTATACTGACTAGTTGCTATCCAGCCATTTTTTAATAAGTTACTATGACATGTTTAACACCTACAAAAAGACACAAGAAATAAAACAATGATGACATATGGGGCAGACAAGAGTTCAGCAGGTCTTTATCACTCAACTATTGCTGAAAAGAAAAAGTATTTAACATGCTAAATCTCTTAAATATACCAGTAAAACTCACTGCTGTCGAGTCAGTTCTGACTCATAGAGACCCTGTAAGACAGAGTAGAACTGCCCCATAGTGTTTACAAGGAGCGGTTGGTAGATTCAAACTGCAAACTTTTTGGTTAGCAGCCAAATGCTTAACCACTCATTATTAGGGCTCCAAATACACTACTAAAGAAACAGTAGAAGAAAAAAATGCAAATAAGAAACAACCATGTGCGTGGAATTGCAATGCCCTCCTGGCACGCTCAGCCCCATCACTGACCGATTACTTCCTGTAATGTTTCCTATAGAAAGACAGGTTCTTACTAAAATCTGTCTTTTGGTTGAGGAAGAATTGGTAAGCGTGGGGCAGTGGTGGTTCAGTGGTATAATTCTCCCCTTCCATGCAGAAGAACCGAGTTCCATTCCCAGCCAATGTACCTCATGCACAGCCGCTACCTGTCTGCCAGCAGAGGCTTGTGTGTTGCTGAGATGCTGACAGGCTTCTGTGGACCTCCAGACTAAGATAGACTAGGAAGAAAGGCCTGGAGATCTACTTCTGAAAATCAGCCAGTGAAAACCCTATGGATCATAATAGTACTATGATCGGCAAGAGATCATGGAGTCGGTGCAGGACTGGGCAGTATTTCATTCTGTTGTTCATGGGGTCACCATGAGTTGGGGGCTGGCTTGTCAGCAGGTAACAACACCTGGTAAGAGTACTGGTAGATGCTAGTTTTTGCTCACTTTTCTCAGAATTGTGACTAATTCTAGGATATGCTTAGTACAACTTTCTGCTCAGGGCCAAAGTGCGGTCTCCTTCACCTTACAGGGTAGATGAGCAATTATGTGTGACTAATTCAGTAAAGCTCACATAAAAGATACAAAGATTAGTATCATTACATTTTCATTATTCTTTAATAATTATTAAAACAAAGAACTACATACTGTAGATTTGCTCAATGGACCTTGTATTTTCTTCCTCAGCATTGGTAATGCGTTGAATAGATTTTATATTTTAAACAAATCATTTGCCTATCCCCTAATCTACATTATTGTTCACTTAGAAAAGATGAAACATTGTACTCTTCTGGGAAAGAAGTGAAGACACATTGAATGAATATGGTTTTTTAAATGCAAATTATTCATTGACACTCATGAAATAGAAACATACCACTTAATATCAAAGTTAAATTAACCAAAAAATTCATTATTATTTTTTTTTTCTCTCAACCTAATGGAAAAGCCCAAGATACCAGCACACCTAGGGTTCTTGCTGCATACATAACACATTTAGGAAAAAGCACTGTTCCCGCCACAATTCTCTCAAAAAATATCTTTTGCTCTTTTTCAAGACACCATGGACTATGATATCAGTTTTTCACCTTTTCTATAGCATGTTACAGAATTTCTTGGCTGACATACAGCATATTGGCAGTTTCAACACACTGAATCTGGAGCCATCCCAAATCCTCAATTGAGAGTGAGTAGTGACTGCATAGGAGGATTTCTCTCACATTTCATCTTGGACCTTCTCTAGCTCCCACGAAGATAAGCTGGTTTTTAGAATCATTTTATTAACATTGCTTAACCAGGTTAAGGAAAATCGCTTTCAGATAGAATTTAGTTCAACCACACCAACCCTCTGGGATATCATTTAGTCAACCTGTCAGAACAGGCGAAGCATGGTTTAACCTTGTTCAAAACCGGAACACACTGAAAACCAGCCACACCTCCCACTTCTAAACTTACTGCTGTCACGAGACTGGCTAGTCCCAATTCCTAGGAGATAAATGTGGAGCTCCTAACTCTCACCAATGCTAAATTTAGCCCACCACAGTTACAGTCAGACCACGGACAGACCTCACTGGAAAACAACAATATGAACAAAACAACTCTTGACTAATGACTGGTTATTCCTGCTATTACTATTATTTTTAATTTTCTTTATAAATTTATTTTTATTGCTATGTCAAGATTTATGATTTCCAAGCCTAAAATGAGTCTAAAGTAAAAAGCTAGTGCTATATCCAAGAAAGCACCTTAGACCTAGTTCGCCGTGCGGCTGTATTATTCAGCAGTTCTCATCCAAGCACAGATTCAGAAGATGTTCTGATGCAGTGCCCAGTTTCTCAGTAGTACTACGTCAGTTCTCATTAGGCACATAATAGAGTGTATTGCAAGACCTTTTAAGTCAGCAGCCATTTTGACATGACCTGATATCAGATGAACAGCTGTTGCAAAGGAGTGAAATCTTAAGAAAAATATAGATGTAATCAATCACTATTGAACCAGAAAGAAAAATAAAAAAATTACAATATAAAAAAATGTAGCAAAAGTAAAGTGATTATTTCTCTGTATTTGGGGGTAGCTTGTTAACTACTCTCTTTCCACAAATATTAGCAAATCTTTAAGTGTAATCACCCATGTTCTAATAGTTAATGTTCCGTCAAATCCTCCTCCCACCACCGTCTGTAATAATTTTTTTAGTTATCCAAAAGCAGCAAAAGTATTGCCACACATTTTATTCATCATACGCAAAGCAAAATTGGAAAAAAGAAAATAAACATAAAAACAGAGCCAGATACAAAAAATGTCAACCTCTGAAACACAGCATCAATTAACAAAAGAAGCTTTCTGTGCTAATAATGCCCTTAACCCTGCATGTCACCAAAGATGCTTAAATAAATGTAGCAGAAGACAGCTGAGCCATACAAAGCTTTAGGGAAAATATCCCACAAAAGAAAAAAGCAGAGGACTGAATGAGGATGAAAAGAGAAAACAGAGAGACATCACAAGTTATCTTCATAAAAAGGACTGTGTTCATTAATCTTGAATAAACATCAGCATTTGCAATTATTTTTAAATGTATGCAATATAAAAGTAATTGTTAAATCATAACTTTGAAAACATATTATGCAAAACTTATGAACTTTTTTATTTTACAAATAGAAAAACATGCTTTCTTGCTGACATAATTTCTCATGTATAGCCAAATGACATCACACATAACTACGGCAGCCTCCTATTTATTCAAGAAGCATTTTTGAGAGCTCACTATGTGCCAAAATCTGTGCCAGGCAACTCCTACTGACAAAAAATGTGAATAGCTACCTTTACTGTATCTTTCCCTTTTTTTTTTTTTTTGAGTAGGGTTAGGTTTTGCCTATTTGATATCTTAAACTGAACCAAAATATATTAATGTTATGTATACCAGAAACAAGATTTGCTGAGCTAGGCATGCAATGTGTGGACTTATTCATTGTGAGTAAGAGGTCAAAAGCACAAATTATCTACCTTGCACCAAAAAATCAACACAGGCTGAACGGACAATGAGAGAAACAAGACAGCACAGTCGGGAAAGCGAGTTGCTCTTTTCAAGTAGCAACACCATGCTGGAAAGAGACAGAGCAAACCATTTTTGTAAACATCAAGATACTGTCGTACCCTAGCAGTGGTAGCATTGTAATTATGCCTGCTTTGGTTAACATTATTTCAGGCTTTTAATCCTTTTGCATAAGCTGCCAAAATCTAATATTAGAAAATTGAGTCAAACACATATTTTTGTCTTTTCGTTCATGTGTCCATTCATTAATTCTTTCATTTACTGCATATTTATCAAATGCCTGCTCATTCCCAGACACTTTTAGGGGCACTGTGCCAGGCCATCACCATCTGAGAAACACTATTTTAGGCAATGAGTCTCCTGGCACTAATAGTTAAGTGTTCAACTACTAGCCGAAAGGTTGGTGGTTCAAATCCACCCAGAGGCACCTCGGAAAACAGACCTGGAAATCTGCTTCCAAAAGGTCACAGCTTTGAAAACCCTATGGAGCATAGTTTTACTCTGCACACATGGAGTCACCATGAGTGAAAATCAATTTGATGACAGCTAACAACAACAACATTGTTACCACACTAACATCAGTAAGAACGTATATTACATTCTCAGTTGATGGAGGGAAAATTAGTGTGCATGTCAGTCACAGGTGACATGCTCTGTTTGAAGGTCGTGTAATAAGAGGATAGATAATTTAGAACCTCTTCAAAGAAAAATGACCAAAGCGATGAAGGTGCAAATGAGCAATGGATAAAGAAATTGGGACTATTCTGCCTAGAGAAGAGAAGCAAATCCAAATTTCAAATCCTTCAAAAGCTGCCATGTGGAAAAGGGATTACAGATGTTCTGTGTAACCTGAAGGGACAGACATATTATGAATTAATGGAACCTACTAAGGCATTAGATGGGAAGGTCATCACTAAAGATAGAAGTAACTGCCTAATCTGTAAAGAATGTTCTTCAACTGAAATATTTCCATTGCAAATTGTGTGACCACTTGGAAGAGATGATATAAATGAAACGCAAGCCTTAGACATGTCTTTGGACTAAACACCTGCTTGTTGTTGTTATTAGGTGACATCGAGTCGGTTCCAACTGACAGCCACCCTACGTACAACAGAAGGAAACACTGCCTGGTTCTGTGCCATCCTCACAATCATTGTTATGCTTGAGTCTATTGTTGCAGCCACTGTGTCAATCCATCTTATTGAGGGCCTTCTTCTTTTTCGCTGACCCTCTCTTTTACCAAGCATGACGTTCTTCTCCAGGGACTGATGTTGCCTGATAACATGTCCAAAGTATGTGAGATGTAGTCTCACCATCCTTGCTTCTAAGGAGCATTCTGGTTGTACTTCTTCCAAGACAGATTTTTCATTCTTTTGGCAGTCCATGGTATATTCAGTATTCTTCACCAACACCACAATTCAAAAGTGTCAACTCTTCTTTGATCTTCCTTATTCATTGTCCAGCTTTTGCACTATATGAGGCGATTGAAAACACCATGGCTTGGGTCAGGTGCACCTTAGTCTTCAAGGTGACATCTTTGCTTTTCAACACTTTAAAGAGGTCTTTTGCGGCAGATTTGCCTAAGGCAAAGCATTTTTTGATTTCTTGACTGCTGCTTCCATGGGTGTTGATTGTGGACCCAAGTAAAACGAATTCCTTGACAACTTCAATCTTTTCTCTGTTTATCATGATGTTGCTTATTGGTCCAGTTGTGGGGATTTTTGTTTTCTTTATTTTTGTTTTGCTTAGCTCCATTCAATCTTGAATTTTATGATTCTATGGCTCTAGAACTTAAGATGTCACCTAGGGTTAAAGAATTGTAGTCATTGAGTAAGATGTTTGTGTTTCTTCAAACAACCACTATTAACTCTTAAAAATAGTTTTCAATGAATATAACTATTGAGCCTGAAGTGTCGGACTCTCCTCACCTGAGATATTTGACCACTTTCCTTTTATTCCATTCAAACCTCTCGCATAGCACATAATACTTTATTGCACTTCTTTATAAATTTCTCTCATTCAACATAATCATTGACCTTGTCATATGCAACTTGTTGCCCCCCCATGAATGACACATAATACCAAAAACCAAAATGTATTGCCATTGAGTAGATTCCAACTCATAGCGACCCCTGGTGTTACAGAGTAGAACTGCTCCATAGGGTTTTCTTGGCTGTAATCTTTATGGAAGCAGATCTCCAGGCCTTTTCTTCCGTGGCACTGCTGGATGGGTTTGAATCGCCAACCTTTTGGTTAGTAGCCAAGTAAAAACCATTTGCACTACCCAGGAAATGACACATAACAGCATGTCCTAAATAATAAATAAGAAATTTGTATTTTAATTCAATTTTTTAATGCTAAAAGCCAAGAAATGAAATCAAACCAGGGGTATCACCAATATTTTGTCTTGGGAAAATTAAGTTTGGTTTTAAAGTGTGATATTTTCCATTAGTAGTACTATGGTTCTGTTGACTGAAACTGCAAAGCCTATACCTTTAAATTCTGCCTATATAATTAGCTCTCAGCATGACACAGAATGAGTCACTCAACCTCTCTATCCCTCAGTAGTAAAAATTATTCTAATTTACCTTACAGGAAGGTTGGGGGAAACCAACTATGAAGCAAATTATAATATAAAAGTGCTGTCTAAAGATTAATGGAGAGCACTATGACTCATAAAAAGTGATTATAATGAAATAAAATAATTCTGAATTCAACAGCAACCTATATTAGAAACAAAGCAGCTATGGAAACAACTAAGTGATCTCAATTACTATTTACACCGACAGCATTATATCCAGATCATAGTTAATATTTATTCTTGTTGCTCCTGAATATACTTCTGAGATCACGTCAGTCTGATATGCCTTATGTTCTAATAATTAATATATCATTGAAGTTATAAAGTTTATTACTCATTTAAAAATTCACAACTCTAAAACACGACAGTGATTTTATAAGCTAAAGGAGATATATTAAGATTGGTTATAGAGTGAGATGTGTTTAGAGAGCTACAAAAATCCAAGGCTCTGTGGATTGCAAAGGTCAAGATCTCTTTTGTCCCCATCTTTTTATTTTAATTTCAAGCTTACAGAAAAATAGTACAATAAATAGTATCATACCACTTTCACCCAGATTCACCAATTGTTAATATATCACTACATGTACACACACACACACATTTTTTGTTGAACCACTTGAAAGTAAGCTGCACGTACCATAGTATTCACCTCTAAATACTCTAGCTTGTGTCTCCTAAGAGTCAGAAAACAAGGACGACCTCCTACATAGCCACAATACCTTTACCACATTCAAGAAATAAAACATTAATACAACAATATTAGCTAATAGAGTGTTTCTCACACTATCTATCGAGAAGTATCAGTATGTCTTATTTCCAGTCCACTGAGAAACAGCACTTTTGTAAAATAAAATAAAAATGAATTACTACAAAAATGAGCAAGTACTAGTATACCACAACGATTTCAAAATACTGTAGAAATTTCTAAATGCTTACTCTAAATTTCTGTACTTATCTACTTGTGGACTAATGATAAAACAGTTCACTCGCGCCACTTTAAGAACCACACTTTGAGTAGCACTATTATAATACAGAGTGAATATTTATATGTGCCCAACTACCCTACCAACTACATTTATGACGGTATCCAATCAAGGATCCCAAATGCACATTACTTTTAGTTGTCATATCTCTTTATTCTCCTTTAGTTTAAGAAAGTTACCCTACTGTATCTATCTATCTTTCTTTCTCCTTTATTATTATTATTTTTTTTACATTATAACATTGACATTGACCTTTTTGAAAAGCCCAGGTCAGTTGATTTGTAGAATGTTCCAAATATGACTTAGTATGGCTTTTAAGTTCATGGTTAATTAATTTCACTTTAAACATTTTGGGCCAGAATATTACAGTAGGTAATGCTGTGCCCTTCTGGGTGCATGACATCGTGTGGCATATGATACCCATTTTTCCCATTATTGGTAATGTTAATGTAGTATCTGTCAGATTTCATTAAGCATATATATTTTTCCTTTAAAATTATTAAATAATATTTTTAGTGATACTTTGGCATAATGTGAATATCTTGCTCCCCCATAACATTTCCCTAATGGTTTTAATATCTATTTATGATCTTTGCTTTATATGATTATTATATTTTAGGTAAAAATGATAATTTTTAGTTATTTTGTTAGCTGGCATTCTTCTGTAAAGGAGAGCTTTCTTTTGTTCTTATATCTATTTTGGGGACATTATCTCTATGGACTAATGGATTCTTTTATTCTTTTTCATCCAATGTGTTATAACCCATTATTATCCTAGTTCATTTTGAAGTTCAAATTGTCTGAAATTTGCTCACTGGAAGTTTCTTCAGGCCAGCTCCTATGTCCATGTGATATGTCCCCATACATTTTCCCATATATCCTTTCTTTCTGATGCAAGATGTTCTAAGCTCACCATGTACCTTTCCCTGCTCTAGACCTAGAGGAAATTATTTTTCTAATGAGTCCTGATTCCCTGGAATAAAGAATGGCATTTAGAAACCACGATCTGAGTGATAGATGAGCTCATTACTATTGTACTTTTAAGGTAAGTACAAAGAAGCTTACTTTTTTTTTTTAATCATTTCCTTACCATCCCAACAAGTACAAAAGAAGTTTCACACTTGAGATATATTATTAACTCTAATAGAAAAAATTACTAGTGGGAAGTTGTTGAGCTGAAATGTCATATGCATTTAAACATTTATAACTACAGCTTTATTGCCATACCTTTTAGGGGTGAAGTCTATTACACATAAAGAGGTAAAATTTGCCTTTTATCAGAAATGATATTTTCATACTTTCCAAATCTCTTCAATAAGATGTGATGAATCACTTCCTCTTTATAACCCTAATAGTATATTGTTTCTTAATACCCCATGGTAATCACATACTGTGCCTTATGCTATAAATATTTCTGGCTACAGCTCATCTCACCTCTATAGTGATTGAGTTTAGTTTCTAAAGTCAGAAGACTTGGATTTGAATCCCAGCTCCAACTCATAACTAGTTTTGTATGTTTGAAAAAAGTAATTACACAATCCTCAAAGTATCAAATCCCTGTGTGGAAATATGTTACCTCTTTATTGGATTGACAAAAGGATCAAACTTTCAACAGAATGACCTCATAATTTGTGACAATATATCAGACAAAGCCAAGGGAAATATCCAAAATCTAGTTACCTGTGTTTTCAACATCCATAAGAGTTTGTGATCCTTAGAATGCAGAATTCCATCAAGGTCAAAGGTTTTTAGCATAAGGCAGAAAATATATTTGCATATCTTAGAATTCTTGTCAAGTTAAGACCTTTAGACTGACTCATGAAGATATTTAAATATCTTAAGAGATTTTTAAAAATGAAAAATCCAATAAAGTGATCAACTTGGAAGGAATGGCAGACTTCCATGAGTAGATAAGGACAGAGGCTAAATTGATGGCTTGTATTACTTGACTACTAGACTCTTGAAATTATGAAGCACAAGACATAGTTTCTATTAAAAAAAAGTGGGGGGAGGATGGGGATGAGTTATAGATAGGGCAGTTAGTCAGTTTAAAAAAAAAACAGCCCAGATATCTGAAGCTCCAGGTAGCATACTACGCCAAATTCTCAGATGAAAGGAAATCACAGTTATCAAAGTCAATAATTTACTTCCTAGCAGTAAACATCTTTCAAATGCATTAGATTTGGTGTTAAATATGGATATGTTTAAAAGTAAGCACAGTGGAGACTTCTAGTTTCAGTTCCAATATGTAAAGATATTGGAAGTTGTCATTCCT
The DNA here is from genome assembly GCF_000243295.1 of Trichechus manatus latirostris. NCBI lineage: Eukaryota > Metazoa > Chordata > Mammalia > Sirenia > Trichechidae > Trichechus > Trichechus manatus. The sequence goes on along the minus strand of NW_004444109.1, from coordinate 2,782,264 downwards.
GCTATGACAATAATAAAAAATATGAACAAACTGAAAATCAATGACTTTTCTTGGACCCAGCTGGGAACTGAGGTTACTAGACAAACTGTCACCTTGAAATCCGGAGAAAGAGGCTCATCCAGAAAGATACACTCATACCTGGGGCAGAAGTCAGTGGAGCCAGCTGGTAGAAACTGTTAAAAAAAACACTTAACGGATAATTTCAATGAATGTCTGGTGCCTGAATGTGGACTAAAATGAGATTGAGAGACTCCTGGGGCCGCAGGCATAGGAAGGCCCCACGCTTTCATAGCGTTTACCTCCAGGAAACCCACCAGGTTCTTGAGGTAAAGAGAACAGAATATTCAAGAACTGTGGGACAATATCAAAAGCTAGAATATGTGCATAATTAGAACACCAGTGGAGAAGAAAGAGAGAACAGAGCAGCACAAATATTTGAAGTAATAATGACCAAGTTCATCTACAGACACCAAACCACAGATCCAGGAAGCTAAAAAAATACCAAACAAGGTAAATACCAAGACAACTAGGCACAGCACATTCAAACTGCAGACAAATAGAAAATCTTGAAAGAATCCTAAGGAGGGAGGGGGCAGCAACACCTTAACTACAGAGGAACACATATAAGAATTAAAGCAGATTTCACATCAGATAGTGGAATGAAGTACATAAAGTGTTATAAAAAAAAAAACTTAGATTTCTATAACCACTGAAATTATTCTTCAAAAATGTACATGCATACATTAGAATAGAGGAAAAATCTAAAATCAATAACATAAGCTTCTACCTGAGTGAATAAGATAAAAAAGAGCAAATTAAGCCTAAAGCAGACAGAAGAAAAAGAATAATAAAAAAAAAAAATAGAGCAGAAATCAATGAAATTAAAAACAAGAAGAAAACTGAGAAAATCAACAAAACCAAAGCAAGTTCTTAGAAATGATCAATAAAGTTGATAAGCCACTTAGCCAGGTTAAGCAAGAAAAAAAGAGAAGATGCAAATTACCATATCAGAAATGAAAGCGGGATTATCACTACTGAACCTATGGACATTAAATGTATAATAAGGAAATAACTATAAACAAATCTATGCCCATCAATTTGATGATTTAGATACACTGGACCATTTCCTTGACAGACACAAGCTATCTAAAACCAATACAAGGAAAAGAGATAACCTGAATAGGCCTAAATCTATTAAGGAAATTGAACTAATAATTAATGATTATTAACCATGCCCAGCTAGTTACACTCCTGAATTCTATCAAGTATTTACTAAAGAAATAATACCAAGACTCAGCAATCTCTGCTCAAAAATAGAAACAGAGCAACCACTTTCTATGAGGTTATCATCCTTTCAATACCAAAACCAAATAAGACATTACAAGGAAAGAAAACTATAGTCCAGTATTTCTCATGAAGAAATAAAACTATCTTTATTAGCAGATGACATAATTGTCCTTGTAGAAAACCCCAAAGAATCTATCAAAAAAAAAAAAAAAAAAACTGCTGGAGCTAGTAAGTGATTATAGCAAAGTCCCAGGATTCAAGATTAATAAAAAAAAGTCAATTCTTATACCAGAAATGATAAGTTGTAATTCAAAATTTAAAAAAAGAATACCATTTACATGATCACCCAATCAAATTGCATAAAACTAAATACACATGCCAATGAGTGCATGTAAAACTGGTAGAATCTGAGTAAGCTCAGTGGGTTGAATCAATGTCAATATGCTGGTTGTCTTATCCCACTCTTGATTTACAAGATATTCTCACTGGGAAAAACCATGGCAAGGATACATGAGATCTCTCCCTATGGAGAGATTTCCTTTACAAGTGCATAGGAATTTACAATTATATATTTAAAAAAATTAAATAGAAAAAGAAAACTCTGAGTAGTATTTTCTGTGCACACACACATAAACTCATAAGTGCATCAAAAAAGACAGTAACATAAAGTGATAACATGCAGAGATTGTTTAGAACAATGGCTGAAAATACAGTATGCCTTTAATAGATTGTATCTGCTGCTAATGCTGTCACTATTATTACTACTCCTACAATTATTTTGCTTGCTGTAAGTGAAGAGGACTTGAAGCACTTACCGGTGAAGATCAAAGACCACAGCCTTCAGTATGGATTACACCTCATACAAAGAAAACAAAAATCCTCACAACTGGACCCATAAGCAACATCATGATACATGGAGAAAAGATTGAAGTTGTCAAGGATTTCATCTTACTTGGATCCACAATCAACACCCATGGAAGCAGCAGTCAGGAAATCAAAAGATGCATTGCATTGAGCAAATCTGCTGCAAAAGACCTCTTTTAAGTGTTGAAAAGCAAAGATGTCACCTTGAAGACTAAGGTGCACCTGACCCAAGCCATGGTATTTTCAATTGCAACATACGCGTGCGAAAGCTGGACAATGAATAAGGAAGCCCGAAGAAAAATTGATGCTTTTAAATAGTGGTGTTGGCAAAGAATATTGAATATACCATGGACTGCCAAAAGAACAAAAAATCTGTCTTGGAAGAAGTACAACCAGAATACTCCTTAAAAGGAAGGATGGCAAGACTACATCTTACATAATTTGGACATGTTGTCAGGAGGGATCAGTCCCTGGAGAAGGATATCATGCTTGGTGAAGTACAGGGTCAGCAGAAAAGAGGAAGACCCTCAACGAGATGGATTGACACAGTGGCCGCAACAACAGGCTCAAGCATAACGATCGTGAGCACGGCGCAGGACCGGGCAGTGGTTCGTTCTGTGGTGCATAGGGTCGCTATGAGTCGGAACCGACTTCTTGACGGCACCTAACAACAACACAACTATTTTCATTAATTTAATATTTTTAACTGGCATTTACTTTTATGCCTGATATGCTTACCTCAAATATCCTCATGGCTAAGTTACTCACTTCATTTAGATACTTTCTCCAATGTCACCACAGAAAATATCACTTCCTCGAACAACCTATCTCAATTAATCCTGCTCTGTCTGTCCACTCGCCACTGCTCCCGCTCTTTCCCTTTACTGCAATTTAATTTTCTTCATAGTTAGCTATCATCGAATGAACTCTGACTCATGGAGACCTTAGGCACAACAGAAGAAAAATTCTGTTGTGATCCATAAGGTTTTCACTGGCCCATTTTCAGAAGTAGACAGCTAGGCCTTTCTTCCTAGTCTGTCTTAGTCTTGCAGCTCCACTGAAACCTGTTCACCATGGGTGACTCTGCTGATATTTGAAATACTGGTATCATAGTTTCTAGCATCACACAGCCACCACAGTAAAACAAACTGAAAGACGATAAATTTTCTTCTCACAAAAAACTAAACAAAACTCATGCCAGCAAGTCGATTATGCCTCATAGTGACCCTATAGAACAGAGTAGTACTGCCCCACAGGGTTTCCAAGGCTGGAAATCTTCACGGGAGCAGACTACCACAGAGCGGTTGGGGGGTTTGAACGCCGAACTTTTGGTTAGCAGCTGAGCATTTAACCACTGGGCAACCAGGGCTCCTTCTTACCACTTATCAAATAAAATATCATGTATCTATTTACTATTCTTGATTTTCCTCCACTAGAAGTCAAAGTCTACGAGAACAAGGCTTATATTGTTTTTGTTTACTGTTTTATCCCCTCCATTTACGAAGTGCCTGGCACACGATAGAGGCTCAATAATTATTTTTTAAATAAATAGTTTGCATTAAACTTATGAGTGAATGTTGATATCAAATATAACAATGCAAAAATTACTTTGGCTGTTTTTCAAGTAACAACTTCTGATATATGAGAAGAACCCTAGAGACTATGTTTCAGAAATCCCTTTCTAAGTTTTTTATGAAAATACTCATAAAACTATTTTTACAAGAATCTTTTATGCACTTCAATTAGAAAAAAAAAAGATTCAGAAAATGTTGTGTTCTTCTAGGGTTTGACACAATCCTCCTTATGCTTTATTCATTAATCAGGATTGTAAGTCTGCACCGTTTTGGAATCTGCTCTCTTAATTTCACTTCTCTGCTTCCACTAGCTATTCAAGTTAACTAGTTCTTGGAGATCCACCCTTAGGACTGAAGTTCAGTTAGGACTGAAGTTCAAATTTGCATTTTGCCTTCAGGTTCCATAAAAAGCCTCATACTTGAAGATTCTTTTTTCTTCTTTAATCAGGAAACTTTGGAATTCATCAAGCTATACAATTGTAAGTTACCTCCATCTCCTGCCTTTTCCTCCCGGGATATTCTCAAGTTCCTTTATGTCCCCTAACCCATTGCCATTGAGGCAATTCCCACTCATAGCAACCCTATAGGACAGAGTAGAACTGCCGCATAGGGTTTCCAAGGAGCACCTGCTGGATTCGCATTGCCGACCTTTTGGTTAACAGCCGTAGCTCTTAACCACGATGCCACCAAGGTTTCCTTACGTTCTCTAGCAAGAAGAAATGGCATTTTAAAAATGTCTGCTGTGTACCACAACTGTTTTAGAGGCAATCAATGCTATATTTCTGCTTCAGACCTGTAAGGAGATTCTTTTCCACCCAGGTCCACCATGAAGCGGCTAAACACAACTCTCCCAACGAACCCACATGTTTACTCGTCACTAAAGAATGAGTAAGTAGAAAAAAATTGCATGGGACCTATAGAGGAAGACAAGTACGTACAGTTTATTGATTATTCTGAAAATTTCATTAGTGTTTCAGATATTAGCTTGGATAAGACTGCAATCAGAAGCTCTGGTGGCACACTGGTTAAGCACTCGGCTGCTAACCGAAAGGTCAGTGGTTCAAACCCACTAGCTGCTTTACAACAGAAATATGTAGCAGTCTGCTTCCATAAAGATTTACAGCCTTCGAAATGCTATGGGGCAATTCCACTCCTATAGGGTCTCTATGAGTCAGAATCGACTCGATGGAAATGGGTTTAGTTTAGTTTTTAAGACTCCAATTGATAGATACCAGGTAGCAAGTGAAAGTAAAACAACTCAGTTTATTCAGAATTTACAAAGAGACACAGAAGAACCTGTTTCATGACTCCTGGAAACTTTAGGCTTATAAAAAGTAGGCAGGAAGGGCTTCAAAGAGACTGGTGAGTAAAATGTGGTAGGTACCCCAAAACCCAAACCATTGCCATTAAGTCAATTCCAACTCATAGCGACCCTATAGGACAGAGTAGAACTGCCCCATAGGGTTTCCAAGGAGCAGCTGGTGGATTTGAACTGCCGACCGTTTGGTTAGTAGCCGAACACTTAACCATTTTGCCAGTAGGGCTCCAGGCACCCCAAAATAACACAAATTCAGATGCCCCTGGTAATTGGCTCCCATCCTCTATCTAACTCTCCATTTTCAAAAGGCCTAAAAGGGGATGAGATTGGGTAGTAAATGAATAATTGTGGATCATTTGAGACAACATAGGATCAATTTTATACTATTATATAAATTTCACAATCTTTGAACCTGATCAATAAATATTATTTTTTATTAAACTCATGACAACATGACCTCATATTTTATGCATTTGAATTCTGGGACCGAACTTTTGCATTACTGTGCAGATTTTACTATGTATCTTGGGAGTCAGCTCTGCCCTCCAGGGAGTCCTTTCTAACTCCAAGTCTAATTGGCAGGGAGGGATGGTGTAGGGTCAAAGAATGGTCTTCCCTTGGACTGATCAAAGTGTTTGGAAATGTGTTCTCAACAGTTGGGAGCTCTGAAGGACCAGTGTCTGGCTCATGCACATAGCACACTAGAGACTGACATCTGGCTCTCACCTGGGCAACGTATTGGCCAGAGAAGGGAGGACTTAACTGACTGAGTGGCTCAGCTCATAGACACCTGATATGTTGAGACTGACCTTCTCTCCCCAAGTTCATCAGAGCAAGAGATGCTGAGTGTTCCTTAGGGATGAGATATGGGCCGTGTGGGAGAAAAGACTGGCCTGAACTCATCCTCAGTCCTGTGTAATAGTTCCGCCTAGAGGCCTGAGGAGACCACAGGAGAACGATGCAGCAGCAGATACTGGTGAATGTCAAGTGGCCTAGGAAGGAGACAAGCAACCACAATGCTGAGATGCATCCTTTAGGAAAGTGCAGAAGAGGAAACAACAGAGAATCTCTGAACTGAAAAAGAAAAAAACAAACAAAACCAGCAAACCCATTGCCTTCCAATCAGTTCCCACTCATAGTGGCTCCATAAGCACTCATTAAAACACACAATGAGACAAGCTTATTGAAATGGCAAGTGTTTTGTTACTTATATATTTACCACAAAAATAATAACAATTAAAGGAAAAACAAAAAACACAAGAAAAGAAGAAAGACAACTTGGACAACCTTCCAAGGCCTACAATCTAAGTCACAGAACCAAGAAACACTGTCTCTTAATCTCTTCTCCACTTAAACCTAGGCAAAGTGAAAGAACAGCTCATGAGTAAGGGCAGAGGAACCCCATCTTCTCCATTGGAGGTCTTCAGCCTGAATTAGACCTAAGCTAAAGGAGGGAAAATTTAGGCTAAGAAAGTTCAGAATTTTGATTATTATACAAGGTTAGACATTGCAGTTATTTAATCGAGATTATGTTTGTGACTCCAGGGCTGTGTCTTATCTAAGATTCTATATAATAATCTTCGACCTACTAGACTTTTCATCCAGGGGCATGAGCTTATCCCCAGTGACTGTGGGAGACAAGGAAATAAAGTTGAGTTTTGATAAAAATTTACGCTTCATGCTTCTTCAACATACTGGTCACAAATACATTATTCCACTTTTTTACAGCATTACTGAAAGTTAGGCATACAACTTGTGCAGTTGTGCTGGGCCATGTGTACAAAAGGGCCCTGTGCTTGTTTAATATTCTGTTATTTCTGCCTTGAAATTCTTAATAAATTTGGAACAAGGGTCCCACATTTCCATTTTGCAGTCGACCCTGCAAATCATGTAGCTGGGCCTGCAAAGAGCTTGTGGAGTGCTAGCCATGTTCAATTTCTTGACCTGGATAGGAGTTGGAGGGGGGAGCTAAGTTTTAAGTACTTGTTACACTGTACATATGTTTTATGCATTTTTGTACATGCATTTTTTATTACACAGTTTTGAAAGGTTAAAAATAAATCCTTCCCTCAAAATAGATATACTCCAGGAAATAAGAAACAAAACTTAAAAAGTTCTGATACATGTTCTCAATGAGCTATAAAGGGGTGCTTTTATAAAATAGACAAAAATAAGAAGAGATAGGACCTAATTTTTAAAATTTAAGAATTTAAACAAAATCTGCATTGGAAGAACAAAACAGCAGGCTTGACAAAGAACAAAAATGATTTGAAGATAAAAAGGATGAGCTTGAGTTGTAATCCTAGAATCCAGAATGAAGATATATACAAAGATGAGAGAAGACAGCTGACCTGGAGGGTAAATAACAGAGGTCCGACCTACAAATGATGGTCATCTTCAATGAGAAGAACAATGAATCAGATGTCAGTTATCACAGAAAAAACTCTAGAGTAGAAAAAGGACCTGATATCAATGGAACAAAGTCTCACTGTGTTCGTGGCTAGACTGTGAGACAATAAATTTCTGTTTGTTAAAGCCATCCACTTGTGGTATTTCTGTTATAGCAGCACTAGATAACTAAGACAGTCCTTGTTATCAATCGTCCCCTGGTCTAGGAGCTTCTCAGCACAGGGACCCCAGGTCCAAAGGACACACTCCACTCCTGGTGCTTCTTTCTTGGTGATATGAGGTCCCTCTCCTCTCTGCTCACTTCACTCTTTTATATCTCAAAAGAGACTGACTCAAGGTACAACCTAATTCTATAGAATGAGTCCTGCCTCATTAACATCCTCCACTAATTAATTTACAATCAGAAAGAGTTCAATTATTTGTTCTTTTCTCTCCAGAAAGCAATAGAGAAATATCTTTGAGTTTTGGCAGTGAAGATAAGGGGAAGTGATGAAACAAAAACCTGGTGACCAGATAAGTTGACATTCTTGCATTGCGGGCAGAATGGCAACCTCAAAGCTTCAAAGTTTCACAAAATATACTCAAATACTAATTATTTTAAAGATGTTAATTAGTACACTGGAAAGAACAAATGAATCAAATTTAAATTTAAAATGCTAACATTGGGAAGACATGGTAGAAAAGAACTAGCAATAAATGCAAAAATCAGAAATCACTAAACATGACTGAGAGAAAGGTTGACACTGATAAGTCTAAATCATTGGTGTAGCTATGGTAACTAACATAGGATGTAAATGACAAAAATAATGCTTTCAACAGGAATCCTTTTTCCTAAATAACAGGGTTTGCAACTCCAGATTAAACTGATAAAAAGTGAAAAAGGTAGGGGAAAAAGAAGGGAACAAAAGTAGCATACTTTCTTTTTCAATAAAATGGAGCTCAGAGTAATAGTTTTTTGTTTTCACAAGAACATCACAAACACAGATTTAAGAAATCTCTGAAAATTGTTAAATTTGCCACTAATTAAAATCAAATCCTCCATTCTTCCAAATAACTGCAAAGATAAAAACAAGCAAAACATTTTCTATGCAACAAAACACAAAATATAAAAAGCAACAGTTTGGCTAACAGAGGCATAAATAAGTTAATACATACAATCAGACCCAGAAAACAAAACCAAAAACCTGTTGCCGTCAAGTTGGTTCTGACTCATAGTGACCCTATGGGACAGAATAAACTTTTCCATAGGGTTTTCAAGGCTGTAATCACTATGGAAACAGACTACCACCTCTTTCTCCTGTGGAGCAGCTGGTGGGTTCGAAACACTATCCTTTCAGTTAGCAGCAGAGCGCTTAACCATTGTGTCAAATAGAAGCAATTACAAAACAGTTCAATTCAAAATTAATCATAAGGTTCAAACAAAAATATCTCCAAGAATTTGAATAGACCTAAATAACTGTTTCAAAGAGAAAGTACAGTATAAAACACCAGACTACAAAGAAATTTTAAAACCTATCAAAACCACAATGAGATACTACTGTACCCCCACTAGAATGACTATAATCAAAGCAAACAAACAGAAAACAACAGGTATTGTGAGGATATGGAGAAACTGGAACCCTCATCCATTGTTGGCAGGAATGAAAAATAGTGCAGACGCTATGGAAAACAGTTTAGAAGTTCCTCAAAATGTTAAACATAAAACTACCACGTTGTTGTTGTTGTTACTTGCCATTGAGTTGATTCTGACTTATGGTGATCCCACAAGTATGGAAAAGAAATGCTCCTTGGGGTTTTGGAAGCGTATCACCAGACGTGTCTTCTGAGGTACCTCTGGGTGGGTTCAAACTGCCTATCTTTTGGCTAGGAGTAGAACACTACCATTTTTACCACCCAGGGACTCCACAACTACAGTATGACCCTCCCTGGGTATATATACTCACTCCTCACCTATCGACATGGTTAGGTTCCAAAGACCAGGTTCTTATGCGAAAATCAGCATTATGTGAAATACTCGCAATTTCTTGCCCTGGCCTCCACTCCTCGGCCCCACCCCTCCCAGCTGGACTTCCGCAGGCCCTCTGCTCCTGCAGCAGTCATGGGCTTGCCCTCACTCTGCCCGCTGAAAGGTGAATCCATGCTGTTGCCTGCCGGCCAGGAGTCCTCAGCCACCTAGTGTCCCAGCTCAGGCTCCATGGTGCACTAGGTGCAGGAAACTGAGAGGCATGGGCTGGGTGGTGTGCAGCAGCCTTAACAAGGGGGAGGTTCCCACAGAGATGAGCACTGCCCACCTCCAGTGCCCTGCTCCCAGCACCCGCCAGTGCCTGCGAACCAGGCAAGGGAGAGGCAGAAGGTGTGACATGCCGAAAGAGAGCCAGGAGAAGGGAGGGAAAATGCGAGCTGGGAGGAGCCAAAGCATGGGGCGCCCTCCACGCTTCAGACTGGGGTTAAATACCCTGGGGATGGCACTGCTCCTCTCTCCATGCACCCTGGACAAGCTGTGCGCTTTGAAAGTGTGTGGCTGGGCAGGCTCCTTAATGCACAAAATAGTTGGAGAGTAGATTTTTTACTATTGTCATAAACGCAAAATGTCAAATAAAAAGATAGTCAATAAGTGAAGAGTAGATGTACTCGTTATGGATTGAAATATGTCCTCCTGAAATCTGTGTTGTAAATCCTAATCTCTATGCCTGTGGTTATAATTCCATTTGGGAATGGGCTGTCTCTTTGATATGTTAATGAGGAAGGATTAGTGTAGGGTTACCTTGATTCAATCTTTTTTGAGGTATAAAAGAGATTAAACAGGCAAGCAGAGCAGACATGGGGGAAGACACATGCTAAGCCACATGAAGATCGACCAGGAACAGAAGCTCAGGGACAAGGACCTTCAACCAGAGCCAACAGAGAGAGAAGGAGTTCCCCTAGAGCTGGCATCCTGAATTCGAACTTCTAGCCTTTTCAATTGTGAGCAAATAAGTTTCTATTTGTTTAAGCTACCCATGTGTGGTATTTCTGTTAAAGCAGCACTAGACAACTACGACAATACCCAAAAGAATTGAAAGCAGGAAAGCAAACAGTAACTTGTGCACCAATATTCACGACAGCTGACTTAGTCAGGGTCTTCTGGAGAAGGAACCCAAGACTGGCAGGTCAGATGGCAGGTCAGCTGTCTAACAGGCTGCAGAGGCTGATAAATCCAAGACTGGCAGGTAAAAAGGCAGGCTGCTGGCTCAAGTCTCAAAAACCGGAGGTCAGATAATGACGAGCCGAATGCAGGATCCACAGCAAAGCAAAAGCCAGAAAGCCTTGCCAAAAAGTCCATATATATCGGATGCAGGCCACACCCCCAAGGAAAAGCCCTTTCAACTGATTGGCTGCTCATAGCAGATGTCATCATGGAAGTGATTACATTTTATCAGATCTCATCATAGAGGTACTTACATCATTACATAACTGCCAAACTACATCATAACTGCCAAACCACTGAGAATCATGGCCCAGCCAAGTTGACACACAACCATAACCATCACAGTTCACCCCTTGTCAACTTGGCACCTGTACACATATCCCTAAACCATACATAATCTCTAAAGAAAATTATAGTGATACTTGTGCCTAACATTATACAACTAACAAGCGTACAACTGAAAATGCACTAGTCCTATTTATACCTTATATTTTATAAGTGTAGAAAACAAAAATATTTGATGCACACATACAAGGAAGAAATGCTCCTAACAATTACAGTCCTCTTTTCTGTAACAGGTCACCTGTTTGTAGCTGGTATCTGGAACTACCTTCTTCCACTACCCATTCCATGTTCCCTTTACTCTTAGGAAGCACCTCAGCTGGTTGTGCTTCTTAGCCTGGTGGGATGACCCAAACCCTCATAACTGAAAGGTCTGGGCCATAAGCAGTCATGTGAGAATTGGGTTGCTGTAGTTTTCTATTGACTATAATTGCAGGGCATGGTAGTACTAAGCAGTGCCCTAAGGGATCTCCTGCATTCCAGACATATTCTTCTTTACCTCCATTGTGTAATATCAATCTGGTTATAGTAATCAGGATAAATCACATCAGCCAATAAAGTAACTCCATTCTTTGCCTGTTGATCCAGAGGCATAAGGATCTCAAAGTGGCTGGATGGCATTCTTAACTTGCAGTTCAACAGAATCAGTGCTTTGTTTCCAGGTGGGAGCATTCTTCCCTTTGGAACTAAGACCTGCAGAACGTAGGATCGCAGGAACAGGAAGTAAAAATTTTTCCAGTGGGTAACTAAGAGTAAGAATGAGTGATGCCACTCCCATTTCTATCCCTTGATTTCTGGACCCATGAATCCTAACTATGGGAGAAACAGCACCATATATTGGATGCTGGTTTAGAGCATATACAGCCTACTGGAGAACATCATCTCAACCCTGCATGGTATTGCTGCCTAGCTGACTCCGTAATTGTGTCTTTAGAAGGTCATCCTAGCCTTCTTTCAAGTCAGCTGCTTCAGGCTGATGGGGAACATGGGAAGACCAGTGAATACCATAAGCATGGGCCCATTGCCACACTTTGTGGTGAAGTGAGTCCCGATCAGAGGTAATGCTGTGTGGTATACCATGACCATGGATAAGGCATTCTGTAAGTCCACAGATGGTAGTTTTAGCAGAAGCATTACATACAGGGAAGGCAAATCTGTATCCAGACTAAGTGTCTATTCCAGTAAGAACAGAATGCTGCCCTTTCCATGATGGAAGTGGTCCAGTATAATCAACCTGCCACCAGGTTGCTGGCTGATCATCTCAAGAAATAGTTAACATATCGGAGACTCAGTGTTGGTCTCTGCTATTGGCAGTTTGGGAACACAGCAGTGGCTATAACCAAGTCAGCACTGGTGAGTGGAAGTCCATGTTGCTGAGCCCATGCATAACCTCCATCCTTGTCACCATGGCCACTTTGTTCATGAGTCTATTTGACAATGATGAGAGTGGCTGAGGAAAGAGGATGACTGGTTTCCACAGAACATGTCATCCTGTCCACTTGATTGTTAAAATCATCCTCTGCTGAGGTCATCCTTTGGTGAGCATTCACATGAGACACAAATATCTTCACTTCTTGGCCCATTCAGAGAGGTCTATCCATATACCTATTCCCAATTCCTCTTGTCTCCAATTTTCCAATCATGTTCCTTCCAAATCCTTGACCATCCATCCAAACCATTGGACACAACCCATGAATCACTATACAGTTGCACATCTGGCCATTTCTTCTTCCAAGCAAAGTGAACAGCCAGGTGCACTGCTCAAAGTTCTGCCCATTGCAAGGATTTTCCTTCACCACTGTCCTTCAGGGAGGTCCCAGCAAGGGGCTGTAGTGCTGCTGCTGTCCACTTTTGAGTGGTGCCTGTATATCGTGCAGAACCATCTGTAACCAGGCACAGATTTTCTCTTCCTCAGTCAACTCATCATAAGGAACTCCCCACAAGGCCCTATATATAGACTGGGAGATGGAAGGTAATGTGACAGGAGTGGAGACCATGGACATTTGGGCCACTTCCTTATGCAACTTACTTGTACCTTCAGGTTGTGCTCAGGCCAAATCTCATATATAATACTTCCATTTAAATGATAGAATGTTGCTGTGCACATTAGACATTAAGGCTCTGTAGGTCAGACAACTCCCAGTTCATGATGGTCAGCTCAGGCCACATTGTGACTTGGTGGCAATGGTTAAGCATTCAGTCTTTACTAAGGCCCAGTAACAAGCAAAAAGCTGTTCCTCAAACAGAGGGTAGTTATCTGCAGAGGATGGCAGGGCTTTACTCCAAAATCCTAAAGGTCTGTGCTGTGATTCATTAACAGGGGCCTGCCAAAGACTCCAAGCAGCATCTCTATCTGCCACTGACACTTCAAACACCATTGGATCAGCCAGATCATATGACTCAAGTGGCAGAGCAGCTCTCATGGCAAATTATTGCAAAGACTTCTCTTGGTCTGGGCCTCACACAAAACTAGCAGCTTTTGTAGTCACTTGATAAATAGACTAGAATAGCACAACCAAATGAGGGATATATTGCCTCCAACGTCCAAAGAGTCCCACCAGGTGTTGTGCCTTCTTTTTAGTTGTGGGATGGGCCAGATGCAATAACTTATCCTTCACTTTAGAAGGAATATCTAGACATGCTCCATGCCACTGGACCCCTAGAAATTTCATTGAGGTGGAAGGCACCTGATTTTTGTTGAATTAATTTCCCACCCTCTAGTACTCAAATGTTTTACCAATAAGTCCAGTGTCATTGACACTTCTTCCTTACTAGGTGCAATCGGCATAATATCATCAATGTAATGGACCAGTGTGATGTCTTGTGGAATGGAAAGGTGATCAAGTTCCCTTCAGACTAAATTATGACCCACGGCTGGAGAGTTGATGTAGCTCTGAGGTAGGCAACTGAAAGTGTATTGCTGGCCTTGCCAACTGAAGGCAAACTGCTTCTGGAGGTCCTTAGAAAGAGGTATGGAGAAAAATGCATAAGTCAGATCAATAGCTGCACACCAGGTACCAGGAGAGATTAATTAATTTGCTCAAACAATGAAACCACATCTGGAACAGCAGCTGAAATTGGAGTCACCACCTGGTTAAGTTTTTGATAATCCACTGTCATTCCCCAAGATCCATCTGTTTTTTGCACAGGCCAAATAGGTGAGTTGAATGGAGATGTGGTGGGAATCACCACCCTTGCATCTTTCATGTCCTTGATGGTGGCAGTAATCTTTGCAATCCCTCCAGGAATGCAGAATTGCTTTTTGTTTACTATTTTACTAGGTAGGAATAGTTCTAATGGCTTTCACTTGACTTTTTCTACCATAATGTCCCTTATTCCACTTGTCAGTGATCCAGTTTGGGTGTTCTGCCAGTTGTTGAGTATGTCTATTCCAATTACAAATTCTGGAACTGGGGAAATCACTACAGGATGGATTCAGGGACCCACTGGACCTGCTGTGAGACAAACCTGAGCTAAGACTCCATTAATAACCTGACCTCCATACAACATCACTCTGACTGGTAGGCCACAGTGACATTCTGGGCCTCCTAGAATTAGTTTCCATTCAGAGACAGTATCTAGTAATTCATGAAATTTCTGATTATTTCCTTTTCCCCAATGAACAGTCACTCTCATAAAAGTCCATAGATCCCTTTGGGGAAGGCTGGGGAAAAGATTATCAGTACAAATTTCTGGCAGTGTAGTTGAGTCCTTCCTCAAGGAGACCTAGCCTCTTCATTCAAGGGGTTATGGGTCTATAAATTCGCTCAAGTCTGGGAATTTATGAGGGGCCGTGACTCTGTTCTGGTGATTTGAGTTAGACTGCTGTTCACTTGACCAAGAATTCTTCCACTTGTACAGATTAAGTAAATATTTAGTAGACTTTCCATCTTTTTCACTCTTAGGGACACCACGACTAAGTAACCAACACCATAAGTCCTTAAGAATCAGACTATTCTGATTACTGCTTTAACTCTGTTGTCCATTACAGTAACCATGCCCACCCGGTCTTTGTCAGTTGAGTGCTGCCACTTGGCCCTTACTACCATGGGTCCAATCAGTCCCATTTTAGCTGGATGTCTTAATTCAGTTAGGGCAATTCCCACTATCAAATCTAACTTACATAAAATAGCAATCACAGAAGTCTTCAAGGGTGCTGGGGCTCCCTTCACAAATTTGTTCCTCACCGTTGTGGTAAAAGGTGTTTCCTCTGGGGACTCTATATGTGAGTCTGTGGGTCTAATCTGATAAATCCACTCTAACATGCTAATTTCTCTGAGCCTTTGGATAGCTTCTACTACAGTATACCAAGGCCATCAACTTAATTTATTGTAGACCACTTCATAAACCATGCTTCAGCAACCCAACCAAATAAACTATTAGATCCTTTCCTAACCTCTCAAAGTGTAACATTAAAGAATCTGTGCTTAGTGGGCTCGTATGAAAAAACTCAGACTGATCCAATTTTATGTTCCTTGCATCATTATCCCACACGCTTAACGGCCATTCCCACACATATTCCCCAGGTTTCTGTCTGTACATATTATAAAAATCAAGTAGTTTTTTTGGAGTGTAGTGTACCCTTACTTGGGTCACACTTCGTTATTCACCTTTTGGGGCTTATTGGAACTTAAGTCTAGTTGTAGGTCCAGAAGCCAATATGGGTGGTGGGATGTGTTTTGAGAACATTCAGCAATGTCTTCTAAGGCATCTTCTAAGGCAGTGGCTCAGATGCTGCCCCAGGCAATATCTCAGACAAAGGATCTTCAGGCACAGCTGGGTTAATCTCATCAGATGCGGGTGGAGGGGCTAATGGTTTTGTGGGCAGGAACAATTCAACAGAATTTAGGGAGTCAGTGTCCCTAGTTTCCTGATTATCTGCCCCTATGTCCCCATACCAAGTTTCAGGATCCCATTACTTCCCAATCAATGCCCTCACTTTAACTTCAGACACCATTCGAGGATTGGAATTCCATTGCCTTTGTAATTCAGCCACTGTTACAGTAAGACTCTGGTTTTGGTTTTCAGCAATATCAGCTCTGTTACTACAAGAAATAATGTCTTCTTTCAGGGCACAAGTGGAAACTTTGAGGTTGTTTATGTGGCACTTGAGCTTTGACTGTGAAGCCCTGAGCTCATCTCTTTCATCACTTTGTATAGCAAAAGTATAAGCAATCAACCAGCTTCCTTATACTTCTCATCCTGA
This sequence comes from Trichechus manatus latirostris, assembly GCF_000243295.1. Lineage (NCBI taxonomy): Eukaryota > Metazoa > Chordata > Mammalia > Sirenia > Trichechidae > Trichechus > Trichechus manatus. Next base: position 2,766,077 of record NW_004444109.1, on the reverse strand, counting down.
AAAAATTGTAGAAAAGTATCAAACATGTGATCGCCCAGAGCCTTTCCTCTCACCAATACTTGATTTATTTGTGGTGATATTTTGTATATTTCTATTGCCACCTCACACTATGGATTAGCAATGACCTCTTTACTACTGGAAGCAGAGTCATCAACATCTTTAAGACTAACAAGACTTGAGGACCAATTTAGAAAACTTGTCTTTACAATTTTGTTTCTCTAGAACCACTCTTGGTACCAAATGTCTTAGGCTGGTTTCTCTAAAGATGCAAAACCAGGGAAACATATACATATAAATATATACATACACATATAAAATTATATACAGATAGACATAGATATATAGAGAGAGAGATTTATATCAAGGAAATGGTTCACACAGTTGTAGAGTCTGGAAAGTCCCAAGTCTATGTGTCAGGCATCAGACTGGAAGCTTCTCCTGACTCACGTAGCTGCAGGGGCTGACAAACTCATGATTGGCAGGTAAGACAACATGCTCAAATCCCAATAACCAGAAGTCAGATAATAATGAGCCGAATGTAGGATCCACAACAGAGCAAAGCCAGCAAGCTTTGCCAGAAAGTCTGTATATATTGGACGCAGGCCATACCCCCAAGGAAACTCCCTTTCAACTGATTGGCTCCTCTTAGCAGATCTCATTATGGAGGAGGTGATTACCTTATATCAGATCTCATCATGGAGGTGAAGACATCATTACGTTACTGCCAACTACATCATAACTGCCAAACCACTGAGAATCATGGCCTAGTCGATTTGACATACAACCTTAACCATCACAACAGCCAAAAGGTAAAAACAACCAAAATGTCCAAGAATAGCTGAATGTATTTAAAAAAAACTGTGATATATACATACAATGGAATATTACTCAGCCACAAAGAGAAATGAAGCCCTGATACATGCTACAGCATGCATGAAACTTGAAGACATTATACTGAATGAAATAAGTCAGCTGCAAAAGGACAAATATTGTATGATCTTACTTATATGAAATAGGGAAATATACGTATCCCTAGTGGCGCAATGGTTAAGAGCTCAGCTGCTAACCAAAAGTCAGTAGTTTGAATCCACCAGCCGCTCCTTGGAAATTCTATGGGGTAGTTCTACTCTGTCCTGTAGGGTCACTATGAGTCAGAATTAACTTGATGACAACAGGCTTGTCTTGGGCATAGAGATGAAAGTTTATTAGTGGTTACCAGGAGTGAGAGGGAGAGAGAAAGGGAGAGATTTTGCTTAGGCGACACTGAATTTTTGTTAATGGTGGTGGAATAATTTGAAAACAGATAGTGGTTATAGTCACACATGATTAATGTAATCAATGTCACTGAATTTTACATGTAAAAAATGTTAAATTGGGAAATATTTTGTTTTCTATATTTTACCACAATAAAACAATTACAAATTATAAGCCTGAAACCAAAACTATCATAGCATGCACCAAACTTCTTGATGAATATGGACACTTAAATTGTAAACGGAGTACTAGGGAGCAAAAAAAAGACAAATCCACATGGCTCTCGAAGCTCAATTCCCTCTCCCTTTTGGTGTCTGAGCAAGGAGCTGGTTCAGGAGATTTGACTTCATGCAAGGGAAGAACAAGCAGACCCCAGCTACTTCGTCCAGGGGGTCCCCTCTCTGAAAAAGCCCTTCCAGACCAGGTTGCTTCCATAGTTTCATAATCACAAAGATGTTACCTGACCCTCAACATAATATGTAGGTCATGACCAGGGCTTACCTCTACTGACACATGGGCCATAGTGTGTGCCCCCATCTATGCACCCCTGAATTGTGGATATCTGAGATTTGGGGATCTGCCTGTGCCTTAGGGGACTGGGTAGTACAGATGGTTTGTGATCAGCTACTAACCTAAAGGTTGGCAGTTCGAACCTACCTAGTGGCTCCACAGAAGAAAGACCTGGTGAACTGCTTCCAGTAAGCTGCTTCCATAAAGATTACAACCAAGAAAACCCTATGGAGCAGCTCTACTCTGTAACACATGGGGTTGCCATGAGTTGGAATTGACTTAATGGCAATTGGTTTCTTTTTTAATTTTTTTTTACTATGTCCTAGTCTTCTCTGCTTGTAAATAACCCCCCATAAACCCTGTATTAAATCTACTCTGTTTTGCTACGGATGCTGTCTGTGATCTCTTTGCACAACAGGAATAGAAGCAAACAATTTATTAGGCCAAAGGACATTCATCTGAGGAATGAAAAATGGATTAAGTTTATCAAATTGATAACATCATATATCACATGAAGATAAATAAGAAAAATTGAATTATCTTTTTAATGGGATGGCAAAAAAGGCATTTGATAACCTACCATGCCCATTTGTATCTTAAGATCTTTTAAAAAGGACAAGAAGGAAGGGTTCAATGTTTATTTCAAACCAACATCCAACATCACACTCAGTGGGGAAAAAGAAACATTTTTGTTGCAGAAGATATAATTACAACTCCCAAGAAGTAATCAATTGAGAAAACACTGTTCATAGAGTTCAACAAATTGGAAGAATAAAAGGTACATATAAAAACATTAATTCTAATTGTATAAAATAAATTTAAGAATTCCCACTTGAAAAGCAACCAAAAATTAAATAGAAATTATCCCAATGGAAAAAAGAGCATGATCTGTATGGATTAAATTTAAAAAATTATTTTGTTTGTATCTGAGAAAAAAGTATGTCATTTTTTATATTTCTCAGTATTGTCAAAATTTTAATTCTTTCCAAATAATCATTTCATTTACTAGAGTAATTAATTAGAATAAAAAGTATAATGGAATTTGTTTTGACAGTTGAGAAAATAATTTAGATTCCATCAGTAACAATAATCAGGTGAGAATAATTTTGAAAAATTTTAAAAGAAAATAAGCAGCCAAACCATATATTTAATAAAAAAATATATATATAGCTATAGTAATTAAAGCACTGGCCTGCTGGTCCACAGAATAAACCTACAGACTGTTGGAACAGAATAGGTGGCTGAAAAGAAATTATATTACATATGTAATTAAAGAGGAGTCTCTGGGTGACGCAAATGGGTAAGCACTCAGCTACTAACCTAAAATTTGGGATTTGAATTCATCCAGAGGCACCTCAGAAGAAAGACCTGGTGATATACTTCTGAAAGATCAGCCATTGAAAACTCCATGGAGCACAGTTCTGCTCTGATACACATGGGGTTGCCATGAGTCAGAGAACCTCAATGGCAACTGGTTTTTGGTTAACATGAGAAAAGAGGCATCACAAATCAAGGAATAATGGAAGAATCATTCCCTGTTGTTGTTAGGTGCCGTCAAGTTGGTTCCAACTCATAGCGACCCTATGTACCACAGAACGAAACACTGCCCAGTCCTGCACCATGTTCACAATCGTTGTTATGCCTGAGCCCATTATTGCAGCCATGTCCTTCTCCAAGGATTGGTCCCTCCTTACAGCATGTAAGACGTAGTCTCTCCATCCTTCCTTCTAAGGAGTATTCTGGTTGTACTTCTTCCAAGACGTTCCCCAAATGGCCTTAATACAACTGGAGATCATTTGGTGGGAGTAGGCAGGGGAGTGAAGGCTCATGTATATCCTCAGTTCCTATCATACAGCATAATCAATTCCTGACGAGTTAAAAATGAAGTATTAATAAATAAAATTGGGGAAGATTGATCTGAATACTCATCCATTTTTAGAGAGAAAGGCTAATTTTCTAATAAAACAAACATATAAGAATAACCAGGAGGAGACGATCCTATATTTAATTCCACAGAAATAAAAATTCTTACATGTAAAAAGTTAGTAAAAATTAAAAGGTAAATAAAAGATTCGGTTCAAATTTGTAGTAAATAGAACAAATAGATATTATTTGAACCTCACCATTTTTTAAATGTGCATTTATTTGATAACTACTGACATTTAGCACTTTCCTATCTGTTGGTTCAATTGTTGTTAATTCTCCCCTAGTGTACTTACTACCTGTTTATGTTCTTTTACCTTCTATCTATTAAAAGTTTTGTCTTTTTCTAATAATTTCACATTAGGGGAAAATATTTTTAATAAATAAAACAAAGGGAGTAATACATCTAGTATTAATTAGAAAAGCATTTGGCCCCATTAGTTAACAAAGAAATGTAAATCAAAGCTACAATGAAAAACTTCTACCTATTAAATTAACTTTTTTTTTTTTTTAAGATAACTCCAAAGCTGGCTTGGGTAAAATAAAAATTTTCTCTCATAAATATTTGTTAACATTGCAATTTGAACTTCTAATTAGGACGGCAATTTGCCAATACTTATAAATTGCCATAGAAAATGGTAATGATGGTAAACCCATCGCCTAAAAACAAACATGCAAATAAGCAGTCTTAAAATATGCAAAAATCTATAACAAAAAAAATTCCAAACGGACTTTATATCCAATTGTACAGAAATGGAAAAGCAAATTATGGAACTCAGTGGAACTCAGTGCTGCCAACCAAATGAAGATTGTGAAGATTATATAACAGTATGGAAATGCTTATGATAAACTTTAGAAAAACACAAAATGCAAAATATAAAATGGTATGCATGGTAGCAAAAGAAAAAGAATGGAAAGAAATGCACTAAATTAATAATCTTGAAAATCTCATTTTCAAAGAACAAACACCTAGTTCCTTTAATTCACGAACACACAGTGTCTACTCAGTAATTAAAAGAATTCAGTTCAATATATTTAAAAACACTCGAAACTTCATTCAAACGTAAGACCTCCCTTCCCCCCCCCACCCTAGCCCCCACTAGAAATGGAACCCAGGAACTAAAAAAGAGAAGGCCTTCTTATCTCTTTTCTCTGTTTCTTCTCCTTAGATTGCTAACTTCAGCTTTAGGCTCCTTTTGAAGGTGGAGTCCCCTCACCCTCCTGTGTGGTCCTCTTAGGTAGGATGTTAATAAGATCTTTCTCCTCTGTGGCCTCCACATGAAATGCTCATTCATTCTTTGACCTATAGGGATCCTAGTAACCAAACGCAATACTCATTCCTTCTGCCTTGCTCTCAGACTTGAGACTCGAATAAAGGGTGTTCACCCCTCTAGGCTGGAGGAGGAGGAGGTAGCAGCACCCCTCCCCTCCCCAGGAGCTTGAAAGTCAAACACAGGCAGCTCCTCTCTCCAGAGAGCTCTCAGAAGTCACTGTTTCTCCCTCCATTCTCTACACTTTTTTACATTCTAAAAATGGTCAAGGGGTTCAAGTGCTGTGGATAGGATTCTTGGACTACCACTTTGAGGATCCTTCTTAGTACTTTAGCAGGTGCTTCAATTTTGACAAGCTGTTGTTACTGTTAGTTGCTGTCAAATCAGCTCCAGCTCCTGGCAACCTTGTGTACAACAGAAGGAAACATTGCCAGTCCTGCGTCATCCTCACAATCACCAGCATCCAGCATGTTCGAGTCTATCATTGTGACTATTGTGCCCATCCATCTCACCAAGGGTCTCCTTTACCCTTGCTTGCCCTCTGCTTCACCAAACATTACGTCCTCTTCCAGTGATTGATCCCTCCTGACGATGTGTCCAAAGCAATGTTCAACAAGTTGTTACAAAGTAGTAAATATCTCACAGAGAAGTCCAAAATGTCCCAAATGGTCACTGTTATTTTGATTTTAATGAGTAAAACACAAATGTATAATTTTAAAAAGAGAAAAGGTAACTCAAAAGTCGAAAGTGCTAGATCTTTCTTGAACCCCTACTAACATATATGCCTTCGTCAGTGCCCTTAAGCATCCTGAGCTTGTTTCTTCATTTGTGATAAAAATAAACAAGTAATATTTGTTTTACTTCTTCTACTGGAAGTTATAATAGCAGATACTTTGTTTACTATAAATATTGTATCAACATAAGTTGGCCCTATTGTAACAACTGACTATTTTATAAATAGAAACTTCTCTATGTGTTCTATTTTCTTCTTAATATGTGTGAATTGCTTTGCTCTTCTAAGTGGTGAAAGGATCCGTAATGGAAGAATCAGAAGTAGTGAAAGAATCAGAAGTCAAAATTCACCATTACAGCTGATTCATTGACGCTTATCAGAATATTCAGCAACCACAAAAAAATACAATACCTGTTAACACTTGACAAAGAAGACAGCTTTTGAGAGATCTTTCTTTTTTTTACTGAAAATTAATACAAATGAGATGTGAAGCACCTGGAAACAAAAGCATGTCAAAGCTTTCTTTTTAATGAGCACAAGAGACATCTTCCTGGGGTTAGATACTTAAAAAACTAGTGAAATGAGTGGGCTGTAAAGGAGGTTTGTGCTGAGGATTATTACTTTGATTCACATTCAGATGAAATTGTTTGCTTTCGTTAGACAGTGCATTTCTTCCTCAGAAGTAATTTCCCTGTAAAATTATTATTATCGTTGGCAACTTATATCTAATGTTAGAACAGAATGATAATAGAGGCACTTTTTTCTGGGTTTTCCTGAGGTGGTTCCCCGAAAGCCAGGAAATCCTTACAAGTCCAATAAAGCCCTGGAGGAGCCCAGAGCAGAAGGAGCGTAAAAGACTGACCTCTGCTGGCTGCACTTCATTCCCACTTGCTTTTCCCTCACTGTCCCTTCCGCCCCTCACTAGCTCACCAAAGCCCAACTGCCTAATAGATCTCTCAATATGGTTATGAGTAATGCAGTAAGCTTTACGGTGTTTAATTCTTCCCTATGGAAGAGACTCCAACTCTAGAGGAATCTTCAGTTCACTGAGGAGGGAACGATACTGAGAACAGGGACATTCTAGAGCTTCTGACCTGTTCAAACCTCGCTCCTGTCTTTCCCCCCTCCTCCCCACACTGGCTGCCCTGCTCAGCAAGTAGACTTTGGCTTGGTTAGCAGCATTCCGTCACAAAGCATCACCCCTTCTTTCCTGTTTGCACTCTCTCTTTCACAACTGCAATTAGAGCAAAAAACACCATAACAAAACAAGACAGCATCTTCTTTTGGGTACATTTAAGCAAAACAAATATTTATAAGCCTCTAACGGGTGCACCCAAAAAAAAAGAGAGAATCTCCTTTACATATTCAAAATAATGGAGAAAAAATACATACATATGTGTGCATATGTGTATATATACATCGATATAGACACATATATACATATATCTGCAGATAAGTATACATTAAATGATTTTGAAATGTGAGTTGTTACATTTAAATAAGTTTAAATGAATATGAAAATGTTTACTGCAATTTCACAGAATCATACAATTTTTATGTTGAAAGAATCATTCCAAATTATCATCACATCTTTCATTCGAGGACCTAGAGGGATTAACTGATTTGTCCAAAGGACTTTGGTGAGATTAGAACCAGAGCCCAGGTCTCTTTATTCCTGGTCAATTGTGTGTGTGTGTGTGTGTGTGTGTGTGTGTGTGTGTGTGTGTTACACAAGATCACATACCTCTTAGATTTTGTTATCTTATTGGAAAATATTTGCTGTAATTATAAACCCAAGACCTAACTGTGTCCATAGTAGCTCCCTGAAGGATCAAAAGAATCAAACAAGAATAAGAGAACCTGAAAGTATAGAAAAAACTTCCTCCTGTCCTGCTGACCTCATATTACAACTCATGTTACAACTGATGACATGGCCCAGTACAGAACAGAGACTTGAACAATGGCCGACGCCCTGAGGGACTGTCAGTTCATCAGACCGAGATTCTACACTTTGAGTCTCTGGGTAGTACAAGTGATTAACGGCTCAGCTTCTAACAGAAAGGTTGAAGTCCACCCAGAGGCAACTCAGAAGAAAGATCTGTTGATCTACTTCCAAAAAATCAACCATCGAAAATCCTATGGCACACAGTTCTACTCTGACACACATGGGGATACCATGAGTTGGAGTCAACTCGATGACAACCGGTTTAGATTCTACACTTAGTTCTATACCCCTAGTTAATCTTCCTTCTCCCCATTTCACCTTCAGCTCAGTCCTTGGGCCCAAGGAATAGTCTAATGGATAATTTTCAACTCACTTATATAAATAAGTTCTTCATGGGATGATGATATAAAATCAGCATTCAGGAGTAGTAAACACCCATTTTAAGTAAGTATTTTTCCATTTACATGTCAGATATGTTTTGATGTCTCTTTTCATTACTAACTTATGTACTCAGAATTTTTGTACAAATATATGAAATTATACATTGGGCAAACTAAGAGCAATTAAACCTAAAACTACAACAGTGCTTAATTTGTTACTATGGAAAATACAGGAAATCAAATCTTTGGCACTGGCATCAAACTGTTGAGTTCACACTCCAGCTCTACCGTTCTCCACATGGGACCTCAGGCAGATTATTTAACTTGCCTGAGGCTCACTGTTCTTATGGGAAAGACCAGAATATTTGCTATGCAGTCAGTTCTGACTCATGGCAATCCCATGTGTATCAGAGTAGGACTGTGTCCCATAGGGATTTCAATGGCTAATTTTTCAGAAGTAGATCTCTAGCCCTTCTTCCAAGGCACCTCTGGGTGGACTTGAACTACCAGCCTTTTGGTTAGCAGCCGAGCACGTTCACCAATTACACCACTGAGGGACTCCCTCTTGTGTTAAAGTAGAGATAATAATAGAAGCTACTGCACAGAGTTGTTCTGAGGATTAAATAAGTTGGTGCGTAGAAAATGTTTAGCACACCATCTGATTTATGTGAGCACTTAATAAACATATACTACATCTCTAAAAGAAGATAATGGAGGAGAATGTTTCAGTTATATAAAAAAAAAAACTTGAAGGAAACAATGTTAGTATCTTCAACGGGTGAATGGTTTAAAAAACTATGGTATACCAATTCCATGGAATACTACTAAGCAATAAAAAGGAATGAACTATTGATACATATAGTAACTTGGATGGATCTCAAGGTATTATGCTAAGTGGAAAAAAAAAGATAAAATCTTATATACCATAAGATCTCATTTATATAACATTCTTGAAATGACAAAATTATAGAGATGGAGAACGCATTAGTGCTTGCTAGGGGCTAGAGGAAGAAGAGAAGTAGCTGTGGCTATAAAAAAAAGTAGCACGAAGAATTCTAGTAATGATTGAACAGATGGTGGTGCTGGTCACGTTAATCTACACATGTGATAAAGTAGCATAGAACTAAATAGACACACACACACATCAATGAGTGCATGTAAATAAAACCAGTGAGATGTAAGTTCTGTAGATTGTATCAATGTCAATTATCTGGTTGTGATATTATACTACAGTTATACAAGATGTTTAGGGGAAACTTAGTGAAATGTCCACAGTATCTCTCTATGTTAATCATTACAACTGCATTGAATCTACATTTATCTCAAAATTTAAAAAAAAAAAAAAAAACAACAATAATTTTCTGGGGCTCATTGGCGCCTTTCTCGTTTAAATGGAGACGGGTAAAATCTTGAAATAAAAAATGTATTTGTAGAAATTATAAGTTCCATAGAAGCAAGCTTCATTAAAGTTGTTGAAAATCCTTCAAAAAAAAAAAAATAAAGGGTTAGAATTGATAGGCAAATAGATTATTTTGTCCAACTATTTGTTTCTTGGAAAAGGATGTAATAAAATTAGGCCTTCATTGATAATTCACTTGCAATCTGAAGACTGAATGTTGTTAGTACTGGCTTTCAGCCACCAAATCCAGAAATAACTCATCCTGGACTCCTGACATCTACAATCAAGGAGTCAAGGATTAATTGTGCCTGGGAGTTTTACACACACACACACCCCACCACACCAACAAATGAAGGAAAGGGGGCTAGAAGGTAGGAGGAAATGCAAGCAGGAGACAGATTTTGTTTATAGATGTCTTTCCTGCTCCTCCCACCTGTGTTTACTTAAGATGTCAGAAGTTTCTTCTTTGGTCCTCACTTCCACGAGTTATTTATCAGATTCTAAGACTGGGTCGAGTAAATCCCCAGGGTAGGAAATGCTGACTGTTGATGTTTACCTGAGTAGCATCAGCCAGACTGAATCAGTATGCCCATAATCCTATGAGTTTCTCAGGGGCCTGGCATTTGCCTCAGTATTGTTTGTTGGACAACTGCTATTCCCTTGCTGCTGCAATGTTCTGTATTCTTAAACCTTCACTGATTTGTTTACAAGGTTTTCATTTCATCTAAGAACCTCAAAAGAATTCTCTGTATTTTCCCTGCCTCCCAGAAGTCCTTCATTCAGTCCTAGACAGAGTGGTGCAGGGAAGTCCTTGAATCCCCATCTGCCCATATCACCTTCGTGTGTACATACTGTGGGCATCACAGTTGAAAAGCAGGAGGAACTATCCAGTTAGTTAAAAATTCACTGTGCTAAATATTAACTTTTGATTAATGGAATTCAAATTGTCTACTAAAGCAAGCCTTTTCAAACTACCTGAGACCAAGAACCAATTGCAGACTGATGCATCTGTAAAATACAATAAAAATAAATTACTAGGAAAATGAAAAAAAAATCCATGAAGACATAAAAAACTCAAAATTTTTATTATTAAATTGAAAATGACAGATATAGAATTACTCTGTCAAATTGCTATAAAAATTTCTAAACACTTAAGTCTCATTTTCTGTACTAATTTCAATATAAGCAGCTTGTGAGCCAGCATTGGTCCACCAACTTCATTTTGAGTAGTACTGAACTAGAGGACATCTGTTATCTGATATCTTTTCTCACTTCCTTAATCTTTTACATACTCAGAGTTAGACCACCCCCCTCCACTTTCTGTTCTATTCTGTTGCTGCTCTTGATAAAGAAAGACTGTTAGAAAAAGACTCTTGTGTTACATCAACTCGATCCTCACACATGTGTGTTGTCTCACACAAAAGAACAAACAAATAAAAAGAGAAGAGCCTAATTTATAAGGCCTGAGGCCTGGCCTTTAGTTTCTCAATGATTAAAAGGATACTGCAAGGTAGAAATTATCATCTCAAGAAAATCAAGGTAAGCCATTTTGTAAGTAGCGTGATCAGATATTGAACCATGATTTTTTTTCTTCCAAACTTGAATGTTCCATTGCAACTTCCGTCTTCTACTATAATATTCTAAGATGATTATCGTCTATGTAAAACATTCTGGTATGTGGTTATTTTCATTTTCTAGCATAAAGAGCTCAATTCATTTTTTATAGATCTTTTTGTTGCTATTCAGTTATTTATTTATGCATTTCTTTTCTTTCCAAAGAGAGTACATGGTCTTTGAAGGCAGGGATTCAACTCATTGCCTTTTTTTTTTTTTTTTTTAATTGTGGTAAAATACATATAACAAAAGTTTGTCATTTTAACCATTTTTCAGTATATAATTCAGTGACATTAATTATATTCATTATATTCACCACCATTCAACTCCAAAAATTTTATGTTACCTAAAACAGGAACTCAGTACCCCTTCGCATTCCCTCTGCCCCAAAGACCCTGGTAAGCACGGATAGCGTTTTGTCTCTATGCATTTGCGTATTCCAGATATTCCATGTAATTGGGATAGTACAATATTTGTCATCATGTGTCTGACGTTTCATTGAGCATAATGTTTTTAAGGTTCATACATGTTGTAGCATGTATCAGAACTTCATTTCTCTTCATAGCTGAGTTGTATATATATACTGAAAATGTATATACTACATTTTGGTTATCCATTCTTCTGTTGATGGTTACTTGAGTGGTTTCAACCTTTTGGCTACTGTGAATAATGCTGCCATGAACATTGGTGCACACGTATCTGTTTTGAGTCTGTGCTGTCAAGGCCCTCAGGTATATGCCTAGGAGTGGAATTCCCGAGTTATCTGTTAATTTTATGTTTAATTTTTTGAGGAACTGCAGAACTGTTTTCCACAGTGGCTACATCATTTCACGTTACCAACAGTGGGTGGAGGGTTCCAATTTCTCCATGTTCTCCCCAACACTTTCTAGTTCCCGGTTTTCTATTAATAGCCAGCCTAGTGGGTATGAGGTAATATCTCACTATGGTTTAGATTTGCATTTCCTTGATGACTAACAACCATGAGCTTTTTTTCATGGGCTTATTGGTCATTTGGATATCTTATGTCTATTCGAGTCCTTTCACTTTTTTTTTTAAATTGGGTTGTCTTTTTCTAATTGAGTTGTCTTTATATATTCTTTGCATATAATTTTTATATATTTTATACGTTATTTATATGTTTATATAAACAGGAGGTCTTTACATATTCTGGATGTTAAACCCATATAGATATGTGGTCCTCAAATATTTTCTCTCACATCTCTTCGCTTTCTTGATAAAGTTCTTTGATGCACAAAAATGTTTCATTTTGATGAGGTCCAATTTATCTGTTTTTTTTTTCTCTTGTTGCTCATAACTAAGAATTTCTCTTGTTGCTCATATGCTTTTGGTGTCATATCTAAGAATCCATTGTCAAAATCAAGGTCTTGAAGATTTACCCCTATGTTTTCTTCTAAGAGGTTTACAGTTTTAGCATCTAGCATGGGACATAAATTGGCATTCGGTAAATATATAATAAAGAAACAAGCATCAATTCTCTTATTCTTAGTTGAAGCTTTATATAAATATTATTAAAATTGAAATAATACTTAAAAGCAAAAGTATTGCAAATCAAGAAATAAAAATAAAGCAACATGATTTTAATTCTCTTTCATGATTTAAAAGGCCTCTGACAAATAATTTTTATTGCCTACACCAAATATATGCAACTGAGCAATTTTTTCCTTAAATTAAACCATCACAGTTATTTAGCAAAGCATTTCAGAAAACACTGGAGACAAGGCTGTATTCTCCGTTGGGGTGAATAAGGACGCTGGGTCAATAACAAGAAAGCCCCAGCTATTAAGTCAACCTCAAGAAGTGACCACTCTCAAGTTGGGTGGTTTTCCAATGTACACTGCCATCTTGGATTCACTTCTCAATAGAAGAAGTCCCTACAGCTGCTTTAAAAGCTTTTCACTTTTTATTTTGCCAAAGCCTCTTTAAACATCGCCTATGCGCACTGAAGCTTTTTCAAACAAATCGGAGCTCTTTATATCTCTAAAGCAGCTGTGAGGACTTTATATTTTCATGAAGGGAATAAATGAAGGAGGCTGCAAAGAGTGCCTTATGGGATTCTTTGTACTTACAAATAAAACATCTTAATAAGAGTATCCATGTAAACAAAATAACAGGGAACGGTGAAAACCTTGAAAAATAATTTATTATCTTTGCCACTGTAATTGTGCCAGTGGATTCTCCCTACTCTTCCAGAAAAGAAAAATGAAAACAAGTAACATTAATTCTCTAAAATGTCACAAGTAAGAAAATTATTCCTATGTTACTAATCAAGATTCTAGGCACAATTTTAATTGATCAGGTTGATATATAATTATATAATTCCAGAAATTTTCCTAACGTCCTTGGCTTACTTTAAAGTGCTAAATGGCAATACACACAATTCACAAAAAAAATGAAAATTACAGCGAACTTATCACTTCTGGATAGCAACCTCTTCATGAATGGCTTGAGTCCTGATTGAACATATATTCCTAAGAAAAACATCCTATTTTTGCTAGGTATTTAATTGTACTTCTAGCAGTTATGTAACATTTCATGCAACTATTTCCAATATATTTATGCAGTGATCTTAGCCATTTTTTTCCCCATGCATCTTTATTCTGAAAGCAGTACCTGAATCTTGAAAAGAGAAAGAAATAATCTGTAGTATTTTGATACAGCTATGTCCATCATTTAACCAATATTAATGTGTTGCAGCAATACTTGACCATTAAATTTTATGTTCTTCATGGGAATGAAAAACTCCTCACGGCATGACATGTATGTTTTGCAAGAGTAAACACTTGAATTGATACAAAAACATGTGATATTCCTTTTGAGGCCAACACGGTCTTCTTTGATAATATAATGACTAGATTTTCATTCATTTATAAGCTCTAGGTGTATTTCATCTCTTCCAGAGATAAGGCAACATTATTCTGTTTTGACAACTCTTATTATATAGAAAAAGATACCCTGTGGTTAACTGGCATCCAATGGGTTCTCATAAGCATTTGTCAAAAGAATGAGTGGATGGCTGGATAAATGGTAGGATGGATGGATGGATGGATGACTGAAAAAATATATTTATATATATGTGACTATACCCAATAAGACTGACTAGAATGTTATATAGCTTTACTACTTCTTGACTGTATCCAGATTTCCACACTTTACGTACTAAATAGGATTTATTGTTTTTATTGAGACAACACGGTTAACATTCCCTACCCCTCAAAAAAAAAAAATGAAATTTGTTTTTGTTCATTTTGTGATTTTTTACACAGTTATTAAATTAGCAAAGTTCCTCTTCACTCTTTGTTTTGCAAATTGAGAATGTCTGTTCAATTAGGATTTTGCATTTGTTCCATAGATTTTCACAAGTATCACCTCCATTATGCAGTAAGTCCATTTTCTCCTCTTTGTTTTACATATTGAAGTCTGAAAGGCTCTGTTAAATGAAACAAACAAGCAAAAAACACAAAATCAAATAAACAAATAAGAAAAACAATTGTAATAGTTCAGCTTAATTAGTAAAGAATGTCTGCCTTGAGCATTGTGCTCTTTTAAGAATTACCTATATGGGATCAAATTGACAACAGCAAGTCGACAGATTAGATAGGAAACTTAGGGGGCATTGAGTTTATGTTTATGAGGGAGAAACAATTCAGAAAATTAGGGTGAGAATGGTTGCACAACTTAAAGAATGTAATCAACGTCACTGAATTTTACGTGTAGAAATTGTTGAATTGGTGTATGTTCTGCTGTGTATATTCTCAACAATGACAACAAATAAAAGCAAGTGTAAAGCATAAGATCAAAGCCTGGATCCCAATAAGGCTCTGATAAAAAAATGAAGACTCCAGAAGAGGGGTTTAGCTCTGCCAGGCACCAGTTTAAGCACAGAGGGTCATGGGCTCTGGTGCTGGGCTGCCAGAATCTGAAACCCATCATCACCACTTATTAGCTTTGTTTCCAGGGACAAGTAACCTCTCTGTGCCTCAGTTTGCTCATAGGTACAACACAGACAATAGTAGCATCTACCCATAAGATTATTAGGAGAATTAAATGAGAACATGCATGTAAAATGCATGGCATGCAATAGGAGCTCTATAAAGATTAGCTATTAGTCTCATTGCAGAGAATGCAGAGTATTTTCCTGGGAAATATGCAGCATTTAAAACTTGTATCTATTTTCCAGTGCCACTTGCCCTAAAGTAGATTTATACATTAAATACTTTTTCCCTTTCTAGATTTAATGTGTATTATAATCTTGTATTTAATTCTTGTTTCAGCATTATTGTAGGCATGTTTGTAAGGGGAAAGGGTGAACGAAATATACCTAATGAAGATCCCTCCCTTGAAAAAAAAGGAGTCATTTATCCTAGATGGCCAGGAGCTGACATAGACACCCTTTTATATGCCCTTTGTACCCTCTTGTCAGCCCTTCTCCCATTTTGAGTATTTCCCTTTCCCGTAGGTTCTTAGCACTCTCATAATATTGCTGTTGTTGTTAGCTGCTGTTGAGTCGATTTTGAGTCATGGTGACCCCATGTGTTCAGAATAGAACTGCTCCATAGGCTTTACAAAGGTTTCTGCAGGGTTTGGGAAGCAAAGAGCCTCTGGGTAGGTTCGAACCACCAAACTTTCGGCTAGCAGTTGAGCACTTAACCTTTGCACCTCCCAGGGACTTCTTACATAATATTACTTCAACATGTAAATCAATGCGATTAAAACTAATTGTCACTAAAATATTAAAGGTATGCCACACTCCCCATAATGTTTGCATTTTAAAGGAGGCTTTTCTGAAGTAGGCATGCTTAATACGTGGAATAAGTCTCAACTAGTGAAATTTCTGTCACTGTGGTATCAGACGTATAATAGAGAGAATCCGAGTATATGAGGGCAAGTACACACATCACAAAAGGCAAGAGAAGAGAACCTGAAAACGAGGGCCTGGGAAGTCTAATATCAACAGTAAAATAATAAAACAGGCTCAACGAGATGAAATTTGTCAAAATCTGGAGGATGATGGAATCATGAGCAATAAGCGGCACGGTTTTATAAAGAGCAAATCATGCCCGACACAATCAATAGCTCTTTTCAACAGAATGACAAAATTAGAGGATGAAGGGAATCAGGTAAATGTTGCCTATTTGCACTATCACAATGCACTTAAAATGGTGCCTGCAAATTTTAAATTCAACTGTAGATAAAACCGATTCAGCTATGAATGCTTGCTAAAAAGTCCTGAGAAAAAAATGTAAAATGTCATAGATAATGACCATGCAGGCCATTGTGGGATGCTAGAGTTAATAAATCTCATTCACTGCATTACCTAAACTGATAAAAGGGAAAAAGTGTATCAGAATTGTGTATAACATACTTAGTGAATACCACATTTTCAAGAACACAATAAGAGAGGTTTTAAAATACAATGGATAATCTACAAGGATCCTAGGTGAGATCACTACAACAACTATGTCTTGACTAAAATAAGGCAGGCTGAGCTAGAGAAAAAGCCCTCAGGACTGGGAATCAAGAAATCCTGGGTTGTATTCTCTTTCCACTTTCTCTACCAGCATTCTTCTCTGACTCATTTAACTGTCTCGGATTCACTCCCAACCCTGACTTCATGGTTGAATAGGACCTGGCTGGGATCTGGTCATACCCACGGAGTACCTTGGCTCTTTAACCTGCGCTTGATGGGACAAGTTGGTAAGGTTATAGACATCTTCTCAACTTGGGCACTCCCTGTTCTTAAATATGGAGTCCTTGGGTGATGCCAATGGTTAATGCGCTTGTCTGCTAATCGAAAGGTTAACTGTTTGAGTCCACCCCAAGGCGCCTTGAAAGAAAGGCCTGAAGATCTGTTTCCAAAAAAATTAGCCATTGAAAACCTTATGGAGCACAGTTCTACTCTGACACACATGGGTTGCTATGAGTCAGAGCCAACTTAATTGCAACTGTTTTACTGATAATTCTTAGTCACAAACATGATTGCAGCTCTAGTTCAAAGATGTTCTCCTGGCCCATAGTCTGATCAAGGAGAGAGATGAGCCAATAAATAACTATAGTGCAATGAAATATGAGTAATAACAGAAGTGTGTAGAAAGTTCTAAGGTAATTCAAATAAAGGAAAAGAGATTGCCATAAGAAATTGGGTAAACTTTCCAAGAGGCCACATTTGGACTGAAACATGCAGGCCAGGTAGAGAAAGGGGGGGGAATCGGGTGTATGCCACATAAAGGAACATCAGACCTTAAACTCTTCCAGTGGATATATTAAGAATAATGCCTGTTCACTCTAGTTCAAAATGTTGCTGTGAAGAGTAGATGGAATGAACCACATGACACATTTTGAAAAACATTATAAAAATAAAAAATATTTTTAATTACACTATAAGGAACTCTGGTGATACAATGATTAAGCGCTCGGCTGCTAACCAAAAAGTCAGCAGTTCAAACACACCAGCGGCTCCACAGGAGAAAGACCTGGTGATCTGCTCCTGCAAAGATTTCAGCCTAGGAAACCCTATGGGGAAGTTCTACTCTGTCCTATAAGATCGCTATGAGTAGGAATCAACTCGACAGCACACAGCAAGAATTACACTATATGTAGGTAAAAATTACTTTGAAATAGAATTACCTACTAGGATAAAAGCTAGATGATGCACATTGTGATGCTTAAGTCCAGCTGCCTAACTTTCAGCCTAAATACAGAAGCATTAGGACTGCCGAGCTTTACTGGCATCTCTAACCTGCTTCTAAATCATGAGGAGGGTAGGGAGATGCCACACACAGAGTGGAACCTGAGTTTTGCTGTGGGTACATGTACTCCAAAGCAGAGCATGACTCACATGTGTGGGATAGGAGCCCTCCTACAGATTAGCATGGCTTCATAGGCAGCAGCTGCCACTATCCTCCTCAAGAATCTCATTCACTCTGAAGAGGAGTGGTTATCAATGTTCCCATCACCCAAGCTTCAAAGCTGCAAATCACCTTAGACTTCTTTCTTCTGTGCTAGGGATTTCATAGTAATTCGTCATGTTCTTTGTATTTCTCTTTTCATTTCCTTTCATGCTGACACCAACAAATTCACTTCTACTTGGACAATTACAGAGGCTCCCTGCTAGGGGTCTTCCGTAGGGTTGTCTGGCCTCTCTCCCTCCATCAGTCCACCCTCCATACCAACACCAGGACTGTCCTATAACAAAACTGCTTTTATCCTATTGTATTTTTGTCCAAAATTCATTGATAACTCCTCATTGCCTACATCAGTGATTCTCAAACATAATCTTCATGAAAACCATGTTGGCTGTTTTTAAATGCTGATTCCAGGATGCTCTTCTCCTTCCCATTCTGCTTCAGTAGCAGTAAGGTCCTAGAATCATCATTTATTAACACTTCTGAAGCAAGTCGTTTGAAAAACAATGATCTACCGTTTAAGTCCAAACTCTTTAAATTGGTATTAGTTTTATTACTAAGTATTTTGAGGGCAGTCAGTTATAGAAGATCAACTCTTCTTTTGGTCTATACTTGCATTTTAAGTGCCAATTGTCTTTTTAGGGTCATTTAAAAATAATCACTTCATTTAGGTGTGATTACCAAAGATAGGAATATGACATACAATGTGTATTTATTTGCATAATACATATTATCTACCTATATCTATATGCATCTATCTAATGACATATTACATTGGGCAAATATGCTGCAAAAGACCTCTTTAAATTTTTTAAAAGCAAAGATAAGTCACAAAGACAAGGTTCATTTGACTCAAGCCACAGTCTTTTTAATAGAATCATATGCATGCAGAAACTATACAATGAAAAAGGAACACAGAAGAATTGATTCATTTGAATTGTCCTGTTGAAGAATATTGAATATACCGTAGAGCACCAGAAGAACGAACAAATCAGTCTTAGAAGAAATATAACTCTAATTCTCCTTAGAAGTGAGGATGGTGAAACTTGTAATCAGGAAAGACCAATTGGTAGAAAAACAATCATAGTTGGTAAAGTAGAGAGTGGGTGAAAGTGAGGGAGGTCCTTGGTAACATGGATTGACACAACAGCCACAAGAATGGGCTCTAACATACCAGTGATCATGAAGATGGCACAGGACCAGGCAACATGTCATTTTGTTATACATAAGGTCGCTATGAGTCGGAGCCAACATGACAGCAACTAACAAAAACAACATATATGTATACATAATACAAATTATAAAAATAATATACTGTCTGAGATGCCCTTCTGATTCCAAGGGACTACCAACTGGTACAGGGATATCTTTTGAAATGGTTCACAGTTAAAAACAAAAGATGCTAAACTCTGTATAGCCATGTTTAAGGGAAGCCTGATTCATGGTCCTAGAACTTCACAGGTGACATAAGTTTCCAAAAAGTCACTTTTCCTGCCAGGAGGCAAGGTTGTCTTCCTGAAGAGAGTTAAATCATGAGATAGTAACTATTTCTTTCCTCTTTCCTTCATGGGATGAGGATGGGTGCATTTAACTTGGTCCTCCCATCATGGTACCCCACTCATTCCCCTCCAAACTAGAGATTGGTGCCTGTCTTATGCCTGAGAGTAGAGAAATGATCAAATAGGTAGAAAATCTAACATGACCAGAAAAAACTTGGGAGAATGATTTTGAAACTGAGAGACTTGTTACATAGCTTACATAGAAATAACTGACATTCCCACAGTTAGCTTGACATGAGTCAAAAGGATGGTACTTAGGTAAGTGGGACTTAAGTTAACTTTCCAGTCACCAGCTGGGGTGAAGGAAGTCTAGAAGCAAGAGTCTGTGAGGTACACAGTCAACTGTGGAGATAAAGGAGGGAAGAGACTATATCTCAGCATGGCCACTGGGCCAGGGAAGTGAACAGTGGAAGGCCCTGAAGAACCACCATTTTGAGCTTGCGGCCCAGAGAGAACCAATGGCCACATTAATTAGACAATGATAGGACTACACAAGAGTGGACTTGTTTCCTCCTCTAGCCACTAATAGCGCCTGAGATTAAGAGAGCTCATTACCTGCTCCCCGTACATTAATTTTTAATAATTTTGACTTATCTCCTCCACAGCTTTGTGGAACCTCTGCTCTGTCTCTTGGAAGAATCAATGAGTTGGTATCAAGTCTATTTTGACTCATGGCAACCCCATTTGTTTCAGAGTAGAGCTGAGCTTCATAGGGTTTTCATCGCTGTGTCCTTTTAGAAACAGATTGCTCGACCTTTCTTCCGAGGCACCTCTGGGTGAGTTTGAACAGTTAACTGTTCATTCAGTTAGTAGCCAAGTGCTTAACCATTTGTGCCACCCAGAGACACCTTCTCTTGGGAGAGAGGACATCAAATTAGAAAACGTGTAATAGTATCTAAAATTGACTGATCCAAATCAGAAGTCCTGGAGAATTGTAGGATATGACTGACATTTATCAGAAGGTGTGGAGATACAGTTCATTGATAACTTTAAGTCTGAAACATAAACATCTGTTTATGAAGGTGTATTTTAAAAAAAAAGAAGTATAAGCATGAGGTAAAATAGAAGTAAAACTAATGTAATTCCAAAGTCCATATTAATTATTCTTTTCACTTTTAAATAATTATAAGGGTAGTATTTTTTTTTTATTAGAATAAAAAGACTTGAATTCTAGTACCCAACAAAAGTACTTAAAAACTAGGTGGGAAATATAGCCATTATGAGCCTTAGTTCTACATCTGTGAAGTAAGAGTGATAATTATTTCAGTACTCACCAAAAATGGGTTTTGAAACAAATAATGTATGCCATATTATCCTCCATAATATTATAAGATTTTCCAAAGTCACAATTAAACTCTTAATTTCAGAAATATTATAAGTGAGAACTCAGATCCTATTTTACTTATCACCCATTAAATGTTTTTGCCAACCTGATCTCTTTCACAATATTTTAGGGCATTTATCTAACACTTAATTCTAAAATTTCTTATCCAAATGAAGGGATTAGATTTTATGATTTCCAAATCTCCCTTCAGCTCTAACATTTCATGATTCTATCTTTTCCCTCATTCTTAGCACACCTTTGATCAGAACTGTTAACTAAAAGTACAAACATAGTCTAATTTGACTTTTCCACCAGATTAATGAGCAATGAAATAATCAAATAGGGTAGAAATCTAGAAAGGGGAGAAATAAGAGGGATAACTTTTCAAGAGAGAATACGAACTGAAAAATCAGCTACAGAAGTAACCAAGAGTTAATTTTCAGTACTTCTTATTTAATACAGGATTCTATTAGGTACATTTCACGTACTCCTGGATTGCTTTAAGCAGACAAAACTTTTGGGGATGATTACATTTGAAGCTAAAGTGTTGGTGGATAACGAGACGAGAGGCGATTGTCACCTCCTGATTCAGATATTATACGAAAGAATTACCAGTCTGAGATAAAATAGTTGAAAAACTTTATGTTGCCTGCTGTGAATTTGAACTCCCTAGAAATAGCTTCACGAAGTCAGTTTCTTGGCAGCTTGGTACATAAGACATTCTCCGCTTTTCACTCTTCAAGCAAGTCAGGCAGAAGTATTGCTGGAACAAATCATAACAACAGAGCCTCATTCAGTATTTTATGTATTCCACTCCCTGCACATTTGTGTGCCCCATGATTCCTGGAGAAGTACTGGGTTACAAACACCTAGTATTGCAAGGGTTCTAATTTTGTCCACAAACACAAACTTAGTGGGCATGCAACCCAAATATCAATGCGAACTAACTCATAAAGGAAACATGGCAGTGTAGCGATTGCTAAAGTCATCAAGCAGGAAGTGAGGCCAAAGAATTTCACATCAGAAACCTGTTCACTTCTCCCACGGAGGCTAAAGTAACTACGAATCATTTTAATTAATCTGCCATAAAATGTCACAGTATAAATAAGTTCTAAGGATTTCAATTCAATCCATAATGCATCACAAATACTTCCATGAATCAGAGCCAACACTGCAGCCTTAAATCTGAGAGACATGCATCTAAGAAGACAGGTGTATGCATAAAAGAAGAGAGTAGAAACCAATTACAGCAAAGTCGTTTTTCTTCCATAAGAAAAAATTTTATTATAAAAAGAAAAATTACTACAACAAAAGAAGCTCTGATTTCTCTAATGATTGAAGTATCTACATACTTTCTTGATGAAATGAATTTTACTCAGGATGAATTCTAAATAAATTGTCTAGCTTGCCATGATTATTATAGTCGTGCTAAAAATCATACCAGCTGCACTGACAGATATATTCCCCACCTCATGTCCAAAACAATCAGATATAATTAATGGGGCAGTTATAATTAATAAGATGTTTTCATATCTAAGATGAAATATGCAGATGGAGACAAAAGTCTAGGGTACATCTGGTTCCAAATAAGAGCCTGACAAAGGCTCTCTTGCTCGATTCGTTCCTTACATATTTGACAGAGTACAGAGATCTAGTATGTAATTTTGCAGGTGAACATCACCACCCAGCTAATCTGACTGCGGATATCTTTATATTTCAGATCCACAGTACTCTTCCTATCCTCCTCAGATTGCTTTCGGTGGCAGCTGAACCCTTAAGCACAGAAACGATGTATTATTAGTCAAAATCTGGCTTATTATTCAATTATCAATGGCTGGTTGAACTCTCAAAGTAGACTAAATATGGCTTTGATAAGTATGCAGAAGTTCTCAAAATGTTCTAAAATAGTAATATCATAAAATGAAGCTTTTTGGGATGTTTT
This sequence comes from Trichechus manatus latirostris, assembly GCF_000243295.1. Lineage (NCBI taxonomy): Eukaryota > Metazoa > Chordata > Mammalia > Sirenia > Trichechidae > Trichechus > Trichechus manatus. The sequence continues at coordinate 2,743,300 of NW_004444109.1, read as the reverse complement.
CTGTATTTTCTAAAAATACGTCCCTTTTTCATACTCAATGTAGCTAAGACCATACTACGCAAAAATGGACTTTAGGCTGTTGAGATTTCAGAACTGTCATTTATTATGCTTAAAATTAAAAAAAAGAGAGAGGAAGGGAAATACTTTGAGTCTTTTTTTCTTTTTCCTTCAAATAAAAAATGTTAAACAATTTGTTTGCAAGTAGTATTTAACTCAATGATATAGTGTTTTTACTGCAGACTTAGCATTATTTGTATGACCACAGGAAAGTTCCTCCACTTCTCCAACTTTCAACTATGGCGACAGTGATATTGATATTGTATAATATTTTATGATTAAATGTGTCAGAGAGCTTAGGAAAGTTCCTGACACAAAGCAAATATTTATTGTCAGTTTTCTTTCTACTTTCAGTAAACATTTCCTCCTTTCCTTCTTTCTCTTTTTTATCCTACAGTTCTTATTTCATTTCTTCCTTACTGACAATGAAGTTTGCAAAAAGACATTAACAGAAATTTAGGTCCCTTCTACTTTCTCCCGCCCTAGTGATTCATCTCTCCATTACAGATATTATCATGTTGTATTATATTTGTCGGCTGTTCCACTTGATTATAAGCTCATAAACATATTACAACATATAAGGGAAAGAACTTATCTTTTCATCTTATATCCTCAGATCCTAGTATCTCTGTAACCCATAATAAGCTCACAATTGATACTTGGTGAAAAAATCAGTATTAAGATCAATCTCAATCTCAATCAAAATGTGATCCCTGCTCCTAAAATAGAGAACATACAAAAACATGATTCACAGATCCTTCATTTGCATAACTCTTTGTAGATTTGGAAATACTGGTGGCATGGTGGTTAAGAGCTACGGCTGCTAACCAAAAGGCTGGCAGTTCAAATCCACCAGCTGCTCCTTGGAAACCGTATGGGGCAGTTCTACTCTGTCCTATAGGGTTGCTGTGAGTCGAAACGGCAACGGGTTGGGTCAGTAGGGTTGTAGATTATAAAATGTTTCCACGTACATATTTCATTCTTTTAATCCAAGCAACAATCTTGACGCATATGTTAGGAGTGTAGCAAAACAAGTCAAAAGACTGTGCTGCAAACACTGTCATTACCAGTCACCTGACAAGAGGCTGTTATGTAAATTTTTGAGTCTTGCTCTCGCTGAGCCTTGATCTTCTCATCTTAAAATAAGATTTGTATCTGCCCTGCCTACCTGATATGTACCTGAGGATCAAATGGTAGAATATATGTCAAAATGCACTGTGAATTGTAAAACTATATACATATAAAAATATCTATAAATCCTTGTTGAAAAAGAAAAAAGTTAGGTTATAAGCAATTATTAGGTGTTCTCTTCACTTAACAATTAAAACAAAAAAAAAAGATGACTAAAAGGTCCATCCAGAGATGGGTAGTTAGGATTGGATTGATATAGCAGGAGTAGTTAGAGGAGAGCCCCTATCAGTACTCAGAGTGCATCTGTGCCTTCAAGGCTAGTAAAACCTGGATGAGAAACAAGTAAAAATAAATGATGTGGCAGGCAAAGATATTTTGAAAAAGGCTTAAAGTATAAACAAACAGGTTATGTTTAAGGAATAGTAAAGAGATCACCTTTGCTAGAGTAGAATATTGACTGGTGCTTGGAAATAATAGATGAACCTGGATAGCCAAAGGGGTCAGAATGTGGAGGATTATGATTATTAAGCCAAATTTCAACTATTTCATGTAGGTAATGATATTTCATGTAAGCAATAAAACATCATGAGGCAAATGGAGTTTTAGGAAAATAAGCTCAGTTTTATCTGTTGAGTTAGAGAAAGAAGATTGCAGGCACAGAGATTGGTTTAAAGGCTACTGGATTCCTCTTCCTCGCCCCAAGTGCTTTTGGAGGAAGCTGTTTGACTGGACTGTATACAACTTCTAGGAAGCCTAACACCCAGAGTAGGAACAAACACACACAAAGTGAGAAAAACACACATAAGAACCGCATTGAATATGCAATGGACAAGAAATGTGAACATTCAGCAAAAATGGGATAGTATGCAAATATTCAATAATTTAGTCTGTAAACAAAACTGAATTTTCTAAACTGAAATTGACTGTAAGGTCTGAAATATCTTGTATGAATAGAATAAATATGACAGAAAGTCAGAAATTCTCATACTTTTGTAGTTTGTACCAGTCATTGAAGAACATCATAGGAAGTGGGAAAATAATCAAGGTAGTTTTTAGATTTTTAGGGTCTCTTTCTACTTTTAAAATAATAGCATATATGGAAACAAATATTTGAAATTATAATTGATAACATCCTTCATTTTTATAGAACTTTACAGTTTACAAAACACTTAGATGAATGTTATGTATTTTTACTGATGAATATATACTAACAAATGTTTGTAAAAGTTTTTCTTAAACTGTAAAACACAGATGCAATTGTAAAGAGAATATTGATAGTTATTTATCGTCATTTTATTGAACAATATTAACTTATTCAATTACACACGTAAAACACTTTTTTTTTTTCTTTTTTCTTCAGTTCCTGTCAAATCTTCCCTGTTCATTAAAGGTATTTAGGCAAAGCCCATAGATTTGAGGTTACTTTCGGTCATAAAAACAGTCCAGGGTAGTTTGTAATTCCAATAGCATATTTCTCTTTTCTCCCTAAACTAACCATGGGGCTTTGAGTTGGGAGTGAGCATGATCTGTTCTTCATGCTGCCTACTACTCTGTCTGGTTTTAGCTTCTCCCATGTTGAAGACATAGAAGAAAGATAGAAGGAAAAGGGGCAAGAGTCTCATCTCTTGACTGAAATCCTATGTTGGCCATCTGTGTTTCCCAGCTTACACAGACTGGCCCCCAATGCCCTCACTGTGGAAGTGTCCACTGCTAATACTCACATCAGCACATACCTGCTGCATACTTCCCTGAAGTACACAAGGAAGCTACAGCATGGAGTATTCTAATTCCCTCAGCTTCTACCAGTGGTTCACATCATGGGCAGTTACTGCCAGCCACCCGAGCCGTGGTTAGTGTAACAGCAAAATTGCCACCAAAGAAGATCAGTACGTCAACTTCCTAAGCAGAATCCTTATGAGGGAATTGCATGCTAATCATCCCTTCTTCTGGACATCCTTAAACTCTATGGATGAGCTTCTTGGATCTTTCTCCCTCACTTGACTTAGGCAGTACATTCATTAGCTATTGCTGTAAAAGACACTCTACAAACATGTAGTGCCTTTAAAACAACAATCACTTATTATTTCTCACAAATCTAGGTCCATCTGGGGAGTTCTGCTGGTCTGGTCAAGGCAAGGCTCATGTCAGCTGGGTTCATTCATGTTTCTTCAGTCAGCTAGCAGGTAAGCTGGGAGCTAAATTGCTCTAGGATGGCTCCAGCTGGATGACTTAGAGTTGTTCCATGTGTCTCTCTTCTGGCAGGCTAGCCTGGGCTTGTTCTCTTGACAATGGCAAGTTCCAACAAGGCGAGGAAGCATGTAAGGTATCTTGAGGCTTTGGAGTGGAACTGAGAGCCCATCACTTCTGCTGTATTCTATCGGCCAAAATAGGTCACAAAGCCATCCAAGATTCAAGAAGTAGGGAAATGGACTTCACCTCCTGATGGGAGAAGTCGCAAGATCACATTGCAAATGGCAAGGATAAAGGAAAGGGTGGAAAATTATGGTAGTTTTTGCAATCAAATGGCCACAGATGGCTTTCTGGCCTTAATTAATCACATCCCTCTTACTTGCAAAATGCACTTACCACTTCACAAGACCTCCGTAAGTCTCACTCAATCATAGTAGTATACTTGTGATATATATCAGGTCATGTTGTGTCTCCTCTTAACCCAGACATCTTTGAACTAAAAAGACAAGCCTCCCACATCCAAAATACAATGATGACCCAGGAGAGAATAGCCATAAAACACTCCCATTCAAAATTGTGAAGAATGGGAGGCAAAAAGTAATAATTGCTTAACATAAATTCTGAAATGCTGCTGGGAAAATGTTGCCAGGACCCCACATTCCAAAGTTGGGAAGTGTTCTTTGATGAAACCCTGGTTCTAATCCCTAGGAGTGGCTCTACTAACCCGTGTTCTCCTCAGATCTTGGCACCACGCTCTGGGCTCTTGGCTCTGTGGTATCCTTCTTCTTCCATTACATCCTGTCTCAGAAGAAACGGTTGTAATTGCAACTGAGTAGGTTTCTTAGCCTGGTTCCTATTCATTTAAAGCTGAGGGTACTAATATTTTTGGAACTTGAACAGTGTCAGTCCCCTTTATTTCAATCTAGCTACACTTTTGTCAATACAACACCGTAAAAACACTTTTTGGGTTTTTTATGTATCTGATTATTGTCCACTTCATGTTTCAAAAGTCAGACCTAGAATTGTTTTCAAGTATCAGTCTCTAAACGTAATCATTGTTACTTTGGGATGAGTCTTCTCAGGTTCCCATACATTTCCTAAAAGCCCTTTTATCCAGCTGAGAAGGGAACTAAGCATGGCGTTAATGTTTTCAGAAGTCTTAACAAAAGGTCCCACAGCCATACTCTGATTTGATTTTTGTCTCCAGGCTTCATTTTACTTTGTGGATCTGTTACTGACAAACAGATTGGAGATGAAAGATAGTTTTATTTTCCAACCCAGAAAGCCCTCTGTATTCTCTCTAAATTCTATGTGCAAACTAGCCAACTCTTTCTCTACCTCATCTCTTTCTTGAGATTGTCTTATCCCATGAGTCAAAGAGGAACGAGATGGCACTTTTAGCATTTGCCTGGGAATCCTCTTGATCAAGTCAAAAAGTGCTTTAGAAACAGTTTCTATCTTTCATGTCACTGTGGGTTGCAGTTTTACCAAATGTTTTGCTCCTACATAACAAGAGTCATGATTTTTACCAGCCTCCACCTACCATCAAGTCACAAAACCAATACAATATGTTTTGGGATTTTGTTATGGTAACGTTCTAGGCACCAATAGCTGTATCAGTTAGCTACTAGTGTTTAATAAAAGACTCCAAACTTAGTGACTTTAAACAATAACCATTTATTACTTGTACAAGTCTAGGGGTTGCTAAACATTTCTGCTGGCCTAATCCTGGCCCAGTTGATTTCACCTGGAATCACTCAAGCATCTATAAACAGCTGATGAGTCCTCTGGGGGTTGGCTGGTCTAGGATGGCGCCACCTAAGATAATTCAGGTCTCTTCCACTCCATTTGTCTTTATATCCTTTTCTACTATGCAGCCCTGCCTCTCAACTTCTCCCCAAATTATTCAAACTTCTTTGGCAATAGATGCTCCAGTCCACATCTTTGTATACTCTAATGAAGAAGAAAAGATCAAACGCAAGTAATCATTTCATATTTTTTTTATTACTGTGCTTTAAATAAAGGTTTCAGAGCAAATTAGTTTCTCATTAAACAATTAATACACATATTGTTTTGTGACATTGGTTGCCAACCCGTGACATGTCAACACTCTCCCCTTCTCGACCTGGGGTTCCCCATTTCCGTTCATCCAGCTTTCCTGTCCCCTCCTGCCTTCTCGTCCTTTCCCCTGGGCTGTTATGCCCATTTGGTCTCGTATACATGATTGAGCTACATGTATTTGTTTGTTTTATGGGCCTGTCTAATCTTTGGATGAAGGGTGAACCTCAGGAGTGACTTCGGCACTGAGTTAAAAAGGTGCCCGGGGGCCATACTCTCGGGGTTTCTCCAGTCTCTGTCAGACCAGACTGTTCTTTATTTTGTGAGTTAGAATTTTGTTCTAAGTTTATCTGCAGCTGTGTCTGGAACCCTCTATTGTGATATCTGTCAGAGAAGTCAGTGGTGATAGCCAGGCACCATCTATTTGTTCTGGACTCAGTCTGTGAGTGGAGGCTGTGACAGTTGTGGTCCATTAGTCCTTTGGACTAATCTTTCCCTTGTATCTTTGGTTTTCTTCATTCTCCCTTGCTCCAGATGGGGTGGGACCAATGCAGTATCACAGATGACTGCTCATAAGCTTTTAAGACCCCAGATGCTACTCACCACAGTTAGATATAGAACATTTTCTCTATAAACTATGTTATGCCAATAAGCTAGATGTCCCCTGAGACCATGGTCGCCAGCCCGAAGCCCAGTAATTTGGTCGCTCAGGGAATTTGGATGTGTCTATGAAGCTTCTAGGACTTTGCCTTGGTCCAGTTGTGCTGACTTCCACAGTACATTTCATATTTCTTAAAATGAAGAGAGGAGTCAGAGAGAACAAAGAATCTTGGCATTGGAATATTATTTTTCCTCTCCAGTTCTCACCAGGTCAGCCCCTCTACCTAAGACAGCCACTTGAAGCTAATCTCAAAGCTTCCAGTACAATTTTATTTGACCTTTAGTTAAAGACCACCTTTACCAACCAACTGACTTTGTCCCATCCCCTTGGGCTGTTGTGGAAAGCAAGCTGCATAGTGCTCTTCTCATTGTTCTACTCAGAAATCTAAAATCTGTTCAGTCTAAAAGGAACCAACTTGAAAGTGCCAAGAGAGGCAACAACAAAATATATTTCATAAATTTTTGAGAAAAAGATATGAAGGGAAGAAAAATGAAGAGAATACAATAATCTGTTTATTTGAAAACTTTGTGTTTCTATGCTCAGTACTATGTTTATAGAGCCAATATATCATGTCCATCAATAAGTGGAAGTAAAGTATGTTTCTTCCACACATTTTTTTGACACAGAAAGTGAGTATCTTATTGACATTGGGTAATTTAAACTCACATAGTGGTGTCTGGAGTATATTAGCAGCATACCATGCAAAGACTACATTGTGTAGCAATTTGTGTACCAGAGAGAAGCAGTCCACAATAGTTCAGGAGGGAGGCAAGGACAAACAGTGTGGGGAATTTGCTTATTTGGACAAGTATAGCTGTCATTAAACTGATATCGATTAACATCCAATAAAACCGAAAAATTTTGTAACCTTGTTTGCTAAATTCTAGTTTATTTGGCAGATTTGCACACAATGACATGAAAATCCTGATCCAACCACAAATATAGCACTGATACTACCTCAGTTGATCTGTTGGATTTATTCTTTTTATTGCCTTGAAGGGCAGGGTGCATTGTGTAAAGTGTAGACTCTGGAGTTAGACTTTCTGGATTTGAATCCCAGATTTACCATTTACTAGCGTGTGAAATTCATCTGTAAAACAGAGATTGTAATCGTATATATCTCACATGCATTATAGTGATGAACATTTATGCAGATAGTGTATGCAAAATGCAGCCCAGGAGTTAGCATGGAATAAATGATCAATGAATACCAGGTATCACCATCATCATCATCATTATGCATATGCATGATTATCAATGTATGTCTGTATGACTGGATTCACCATAGGTTTGTTACATACTCGGAGGCCTATGGGCTAAAGATAAGTTTGGGATTTGGAGAAACGATATTAACTTTTCCTTAAAAAAATGTTGTGTGTCAGAGTAGCGGATAAGTTGGTTGTGGTGTGATGGATCACTTTTATGTGCCTTTCTCACCATGGTCTTGTAACTCCCACCCAAGTGATTAGGTGGGGCTATACAAATAAGGTAATCATTGCCCGCAAAGGAGATTGGTCAGTTTTGTCACCCTGCTAAGCTTAAAATGAGCCATCCTGGGAACGTGTACTTTGGACCCGGGATACCTGCACTGAGAATCTCCTGGAACCAGGACACCGAGAGTGAGAGCTGTAACACTGAACACAGCAGAGAAATGGTGGCAGGAGAGACTGACAGGAGACAGAGCGGAGAGCTTCCCAGCCCATGGAGCGAGAAAGCTGAGTGCTTTTGGGTAGGAGGCTTGCTGGAGGAGTAGGGTGCCTCTAGGCACTTGGTGGAGTTAGGTTTGCTTGACCCACGGAGACAGAGCTGAGTGCCTTCAGGCCAAGGCTTACTGGCAGAGTGGGGTGCCTCGAGGCACTTATCAGCAGAGCTAAAAGAGCTTTGTAACATTTGCCGGAGCAGGGCAGAGGCCGAGGGGCTAAAGAGGTGTGCCTGTGGGCACAACTGAAAAGAGGCTATCCTGGTGAAAGAACTATATCCCAAGGGTTCCAGAACCTGAATTGTAACCTGTTACTTCCCTAATAAACCCCATAATCATGAGTATTGTCTGTAAGTTCTTTGGGGCCATTGCAATGAATTATTAAACTCAGCAGAGAGTGCCATGGGAGGGACAGTTGGTGTCAGAATTGGTAAAAATGGCAGAGAAAGGAGGCATACTGACCTCTGCCTCATAGGACTCAGCCTTGGGCTGTTGATCTTGATTCTTCTTCTCCTTTGTGAAGTTAGAGGAGGTCAGATGCCGCCTCATGCCATTTTTACAAAGATGGTATAAGCAACCGCATGCTCCCATTGCCCCACAACAGAAGTAGAAAACACCAAGCAACAATAGGTGAATTTCTGGTCTCAGAACTCTGGAAACCAGCCAGAGAATTACAGCATCCAAGCCAACACTGAACTGAGAAAAAGCCTGCTCTCAGATGGTAGGAATAATTTCTTTTTTTCCATCTACTGTAGACATTCCCCCCTCTCCCCCACCTCCGTGGCAGTAAGGGCTGTGGCAGAGACCACTCAAAAGTCCATCAAAAATAGGTTTTGTTTGTTTGTTTGTTTCATGTAATAGTGCTTAGTGTATTTTTAAAGAGACACTACACCTTTTCTGTTGATACAAGTGCACTGAATTCCCATCTTTCATAACTTTTATCTGTGAGGTAGCTTGTATTATTATTCAACATTGTGCCGTCCTTTGCTGAGGTTGATTGTATCTCCCCTCTCCGTTGTTATTAAGATTGTCTGTGCAATTTGCTTTGACCAATAAGATGTGAGTGGAAGTGACACGTCACTTCCAAACAGAAGCTTTAAAAGCATGCGCATGGTTCCACCATCTTCTCTTTTGTGACTGCCATATGAGAATAGAATAATAAAAATTTCCACACTGCTAGAACTGTTCTGAAGCCAAGTAGACACCAGAAATATTTTTAGACTTGTTTAATTAATCAATGACGGTTCTAAAGTCATGGCAAAATAATCACTAGAACAGCTCCTGGAAACCAGCCAATCAGTGACAACCTGTTCTGAAAGTCATCCAATTAGGAATGGACTCGCTTAAAAAAAAAAAAAAAAACTCTGAATGTCAGTCAACAACAGTCTCACCGAAGTCGCTAGGCTTCTACAGCTAACAACCCACTCCCACCTCTGAAAATGTGCCAGTCCCTGAACTCTACCCTTCTCAAAAAAACCTATAAAATATCAGTTCCCTGCTTTGCATGAAAAATCTGTACCAGATCCATGTAACTTCCCCTCACTGAAATGAGTAATAATTTCACCTTAGGTTTTTTGTTTCAGATATCAAGTGGTGGGCTCATCTTCGGACACATGAAACAAAAAATGATCAGATAGGGGTTACCCAGTCAGCCTGGGTCCACCAGTAAAGACAACGTGGAGCGGAGTCACAGTCCAACCATGATGGACGGGGAACATGAGTGAGAAATAACTGTTAGGTGTGTAAGCCTCTGAAATCTTCAGGTAGTTGGCTAACACAGAACAACTTAGCGTCAACTGAATTATACAGCCACTAAGGAGCCCTGGTGGAGCAGTGGTTAAGAGCTCAGGCTGCTAACCCAAAGGTTAACAGTTCACAACCACCAGCCACTCCTTGGAAACCCTGTGGGGCAGTTGTACTGTGTCCTATAGGGTCACTATGAGTCAGAGTCAACTTGACAGCAACAGGATTTTGGTTTAAGTGTAAGTTGTAACTACATTAAATTAACACAAGGAAAATGGGCAATTATTATTTACCCTTCAACTCCCATAAAAGCTGAATTGTCCTCCTATGGGACTAGACTTCTCCCTTCCATCATTTAATATATTCATTACACTTTCCATGTTTCAGCATGATACTTATTTTAAAAGGTTCATTTTATTATTTCATCAGAAATTTTCTTTGTCAAATACTGATTTTAAAAGACTTTTCCCGTACAAAGAGTCTTCACCCATACAAAAGTAACAACAACAATAACAAAAGCCTGAGTAAAAAATATAAACAATGCAAACATGGCTGCAAAAGAACTAGTATAGTACATAATACATTATCCCGCCATAAATTCCCCATACTGAAACAATTTGCCCCACAGGACTCTGTATTCAGTTTTAAAATGAAAACAAATAAGAAAGTTAAATTTGTCTTTTAAACATGCTAGACTTTACTAGAATGTATCTGTTATAAAGGAAATAGTATGCCTATAGTTGTATCTAATCTGATATATTATTATTTTCAACTTTATTATTTGGTTGGATCTCATGTAATTAATTCTAAAGGACAGATAATCACAAGAATTCCATTATCATGGAAACCTACTGTTCATTTAGCAAATATATATCAAGACCATATTATACGTAAAGTACAGGATTGAATGTTGTTAGTGTTGCAAAAATAAAATAATCCACAGAACTCGCCTTTAGGTCTAAAAGCAGAAAAGAGAAAATTTAATGTACAATCATAATAAAATATGAGACAGATAAACAGCATCAGAGTTAGTTATAAAATGTCATGCGAGATCTGAGGGATGAGAAGTCACAACTGAGGAAAATCAGAGAAGGGTTATGGAACAAGTGCATTTCAACTGAGTCTTCAAAGACAGGTAGGAAATGCTACTTTTGAGTTAGGCACTCGTCTATACAAGCAGGAGAGAGCCCTGGTCTCTGCAGTGCTGTCCTGAACTAGCAAAGCAGAGCTGCTCTTCCAAAAGCATGACTTGTCATTTTCCTGATGCATATCATCAATATCCTCTGATTTGTCGAAAGGGGGATAAAAAAGACCAAACTCGTTGCTGTCAAGTTGATTCCAACTCATGACTACCCCGTGTGTTTCAGAGTAGAACTGCTCTGTGAGGTTTTCTTGGCTGTAATCTTTATAGAAGCAGATCACCAGGCCTTTCTTCCATGGAGCTTCTGGGTAGTCTGAACCACTAACCTTCAGGTTAGTAGTTGAGCACAAACTGTTTGTCCCACCCAAGGACCCTCAGAGGGGGAAGGAGGACTACGGGATGACTGCATTTTAGGTTCTGCTCACCAGTTTCCTCTACTTACTTAGGCAGCATAATTTAACCCATCTATTTCTTCTAACAAATCTTAGTGAAGTAGATATTTCAAAGCATGCAGGTCCTTGGAAACTGATTCAGAGACTCTACATCTCTCTGAATTGTTGGCCATTGAAGGCTCAGCCTTGTTAATACCTTGAGTCAGAATCTTTCTCTAAGTCAGCTCCCTTTCTGTATTTTACTTTTTCTATATGGGTCAGAGCTTTAATCCAAAGCACTGAACCCTGGCCAGGGATTAATAGTGGTGGAAATTGTTAGTTAACTAGATTTGATGGAGCAGCCGACTAATAAAGCTTGATTATAGGCCTCATAATTCACTGGGAAAAATTCATTAGCCAACATTTTCACTGACACTCCCTTCCTAGTAATAGTCAAAGCACAATTCTACAGCCCTTTCCTAAGGCCACTTTCCTCACTTGAGGAAGTCTGGGCTGAAGGGATTTAAAAAAAGAAAATCCTTCACTCTATGTCTCACTTACAAGAGTTTGCAGCAACATGATTCAAGAAAATTTCCTGAACTCATGATGAAATTTATAGCAGAAAAAAAGCCACCTAGACCTATGATTTATTTTGCAAAGCAAAGTAAGATCTTTAAAAAAAAAACAAAACTCATATTCAATTTTATTAAGCAATATTAAAAAGCAATAGAGCTTCCAGGGATATAGTGCACATATCATTTACATGCAGTTGTGCATAAATCATTCCTTTTTTTCCCCAGATGAACAGAATCAGAACTTCATGGCACTTTCAGAAAATATCCACTTAACTCTCGAGAATAACCCTATGAAAGAATGCTTATCAAATTCCTTAGAATAAAAATCAAGCCTAATATGAAGACTTTGCCATTGTAAATGACATTCTTCGACCCTTTGACTTAGTGGAGTTAATATCATTGCCTTTGTTATTACTTAAAAGCAAAGAGAAAGAATGGCCACTTTCTGGGAAAAACAGTAAATGAACTGACAGAGATTATGAACATGAGTGGAACTAAAGTCTCTACGTTTAAGGAGAAAAAAAAAAAAAAGTTCCCGGGCTAACAACAGCATTGTAATCAGTAGCCACTTTCTAAAAAGACACAAAACAGCCTCGCAATCCCTACTTCAACTTTACTAAAGGGTCCAAATGAAAAGAAAGAATATCAGTAATGATTTAAAAGATCATAGCCTTAAATTCAGATACAAGATGGTAACTTTCTGTTCCTCAGTTTTTTCACCTGAAAAAGGGAATCAAATATTTTTCAGGCATCAAACTCAAGAATATATGTAGAAGCACTCTGTACCCTGTAAGATGTAAGAGGTTACTATTGCCATGTTGTTATAAATCCTTTATGACCTTCAGTTCTTCTCCTGCGTGTGGCTCACCAGTTGACCCTGCAGGATATTTTACATCTAGACCGCCTTGACATTGACTTTCTTGGTCCTGCTAGATAAGTCTCTATCCTCTTTTTTTCTCAGTCTTTCTGCCTGTAAAACTGAGTTTATTTCCACTAGTCACAAATATTTGTGAAACACATAAATGTTTCAAAAGTTCTCTGAGAGACTCAGAGCAAAAAGCAGCCTGTAAATTCAAAGTGCTAGTTAGATTTTCATAACACTAAAGTATTACCGCATCTCTCTGGAATTTGTAGGGCTATCTCTCCCCTTAGGACACTAGCAGAATAAATTGGATGAGGGTTACTGGGTCCTTGAGAGCCGTTCCTAACAGGCATCCATGCACACAAACTACGGCCGAAGCTGGGTTTGGAGCCTCAGAATTCCATTATGAGGCTGTTGCGTGAGGCTGTTTCTCCTACGTACATAATGAATAAATGATCTCAGGCTTCCTAACTGTTTTGAAACTAGACATATGACACTTCACGTTGAAGGAATAGGCAATTACCGAAAAAGTGACAATCTGTACTGACAAAAAAGTTTGGAATATTCCCTTCCTCAGACAAGTACATTTACTTGTGAGAAGAGGAACTAATCTATGTTTCAATTTGTTCCCAGTAACTCCAGCAAGCTTCAATGGATTAATCAAATTCAGGCTTTTGGGGGGAAGGATTTACTTAAAATCAAATTGATCTGTTGTTCTCATATTATCATTGGTAAATCTATATTTACTCTGCTTTAGGGCTTCTGAAGAGTAATAAATTGTTACCACTCCTGCAGCCTGCCTGAGTCTCAAGTCACACTTGAAATGAGTTTAATATTTAGAGCCCCTTTCAAAAGTACTGTTGCTTGCAGACACTCCGTCGTAAAATTTCCAACAACAACAAGAAAAAGCACCACGCGGGAGGCAAGATTTCAGGAAGGCAGAGTCAGGTTGTAAATATTCTTCCTGACTTTTGGGGACAAGGAAGACAATTTCACCAAAAAAAAGCAATCAAATGAAAAAGTGAGAGTTGAGTGTGGAGGTGTGTGTGTGCATGTGTGTGTGCTCGCGCATGCTAGCACACGTGTGTATGTGGCTGCAGAAAGAGGCGCATCTAACTGCTTTCTGAAGGACACATTCCCAACCATACATCATTTCCAAACCAAAAAGAAACCAAACCCATTGCCGTGAAGTCGATTCTGATTCATGGTGACCCCATGTGTTACGTAGTAGAACTGCTCCGTAAGGTTTTCTTGGCTATAATATTCATGAAAGCAGATGGCCAGGATTTTTTTTCCACTGCATCTCTGGGTGGGTTTGAACAGCCAACCTTTAGGTTAGGAGGCCAGTGCAGATCGATTGCGCCACCCAGGGGCGTAGATCGTTTCCACTTAGCGGGTAGTTCTTTCCATGCTCTTTCTTTTGCTGGACACTGGCAAAGGGCTCCCCTGTTTGGAATACCCTCTGCAGGCGTTGCCTTAGAAAAAGCACGCACATCACTCAGTCTCCTTATCATCTCCAAGGACTGTTCTTTGTCCTCACAGGACAAGGACTGATAAAACTGCAAGGCCGTGATGTTTAAATACAGATGCCTGCATTTGAACAGCATCAGCTAGGCACCTCTCCCTGCCAAGAGAGCTGCGCTGCTAATCTGACACGTCCAAAGAGCGTTTTGGGTTGCTAGGGGTTAACCCAGTCTGCCGGCCAAACAGAGGATAGGAGCCAACTCCCAGATGCCACTGATAGCGAAATTAATCCTGGAGCTTAGCATCTGGATGCTTCACCTGCCAGCGGGCCCCAGTAGGTCTTTCTCATCACTGGGCCAGATTAAAAGAGAATGATTAGCAGAAGTCGTTCCGCACCACCAGTGACAAGAAGGAAAACGGGAAAAAAAAAAAACTTTCTCACCTACAAAGAGTCTCCAACGGCCGCCAGGTACTAATGCCCTGCAAACAGTGGACTGGGCGCCCCCTGCTAAGTCCGCGCGGCGCCTGACGGGTCTTGCTGCTGGAGAAAGACACAAGGAACTTCAGAAGCCACAGGGTAGGGCACGCTGAACAAGTCCAAGCTACCTTCAGGGCGCCACCTGTCAAGGTTTCATCTGAGCAGACAGGATTTTTAAATGTGTTCTTTGGTTTCAGGCTGCTAGAAGCATTTGTCAGGACACCTTTTTTTTTTCCCCCCTGCCTGTCTTGTTTGTTTTGAACTTCACAGAAAAATCAAACTTTCCCAAATCCATGTGTCCCCTTGATCTTCTGGTCTTAAGAAATTCCTTAAGCTTGCCTGCTCCTCTTGTCCCCATAAATGTTTGTTTTTTATAAAATAATAGATGTATTTAAAAATTTAGTATTTTAACACGTTGTTTTAATATTTAGCAATACAATTATATGATTGAGGGATTGCCCAGAGCTGGAAAAACAGTGCATTGTACCTTCTAGATGAATCTGATGGGAGAGCAAGGGACTAAAAAAGTAGAAGGGAGGGTCTGTAAGACCGGCCTGATTACAGGGCAGAAACCTCAAAGAACTAATGAGGTCCCAGGAGAAGTGGAGCACTGATGTGGGGCATTGAATCCTTTTCCAAAGCTTTCATAAGGAGTGTTTTTCTTTCTACTGCCAGATAAAGGTCTATGTGGGGTAGAGGGGAAGAAAAAAGGAAGCGGATGGAAGCATTTGATGAAAAATGAAGGGGAATGTCTCGGTGCTTTGTTTAGGTTTCAGTTAAAGTTTCCTCCAAAAGTACCACGAGCAATGTAAACAGTGAAAGTGTCTAGGAATTAAAAAAATAAACCAAGGAGGATACATGTGCGTTTCCAAGAACAGTAATCAGGGATAAGATTGTTTCTATTCAGCAAGCACAGCTAAAACGGGTGGCAAAGTAGTGCTTTGTAAATTAGATCTCCAAATACGAAGCCGTCTTTTCTAAGGTTATCAGCTAATTAGTTGCCCAAGCGGAATATCTAAACGCTGATGTAAATTTCTTGAATTTGTACGTCTGTGTTCTCCGGAAAAGAAGAGCTGGCCAGACGAATCTTAAATTTTAGATTCATGTTATCATATTGTTTTTGTTATTGTGAGCCTTCAGGTTGATTCTGATTCATAGCCACCCTACAGGACAGAGTTGAATCGCCCTACAGGGTTTCCTAGGCTTCAGTCACTATGGGAGCCGATCACCAGGTCTTTTCTCTCTCAGAGCCACAGGTGGGGTTGAACCTCCCACCTTTCAGTTAACAGCCAAGCTCTTAACCACTGCACCACCAAGGATTCTTCATATTATCATAGCAAGGTAAAATAATTATTTCTAAATGTGAACATCAAAATTCGTCTTACAGCAAGTTGAATCTGAACATGGGTAGTTGAATTTTCTGCATAGATTTTTTTTTTTTTTAAATCAGTCTATTCTATAAGAAAATGACACCCACCCCAACTTCTCCCACCCTGTTCGTCACCATATGTGATTCTGTTGTAGTTATGGAACCCTACATCCCAGTTTGCCTGAGAAAGTCCCAGTTTAACCCTGGTGAAAGTATTAACAGCACTTCCTTTCATTCTGTTAAGTGTCCTGGCTTGGATAGACTATATGGTCTCCCTCTTTAAAGTGAACTGCAGTCCTAATGTACTTAGGGTGAGGCCATAGTGTCAGGCCACACACCTGTGGATGGAAGTCACTGCAGTGCCTAGGACATAAGCAGCTGGCCAAAATCAGAGCCTGAGAACAAGGCAAGGAGACCAGGGTAGGGTCAGAAGGGAGGGTCCACACTGAGCTTAACCAAAACTAGAAAGCCAGTGCTGTATAATTCCTGGCGTACCCCCTCTCATTTAGTAAAGTATGGTTAAGTGCTCACAGTGCCTTCAGCTAGGTTATGTGAAATTTACCAAAAGTTGAGTGTCTACCCTGGGGCCAAACAGAGGAGAACAGCACCCCAAAGCTAGGGCAGAGACAGCAACAGAAATTGGTGAAAGATCACCAAGGGGAAGGGAACAAGTGTCAGAATATGAGATCCTATAGCTCTTCCACCTGAGTATGTTCTCTTAGCTGCTGACCTTAGAAAAAGCCAATTGCCAGTTGAGACTAATTAGACTCATGGCAAGCCTATGTGGGTCAGAATAGAACTGTGCTTCATAGGGTTTTCAGTGGCTGATTTTTCAGAAGTAGGTTGCCAGGCCTTTCTTCTGAGGCACTTCTGGGTGTATTGACCCTCCAATCTTTCAGTTAGCAGCCGAGCAAGTTAACCATTGCACCACCCAGAGTCTCCCGCTGCCCTTAGAACATCTGGGATTTATTTTATTAGAAAAAAAAAAATCAGTAAATTTTCTCATACACCTACCAAAAAGGAATCCACATACTCAAGACAGAAAGATTATTTGGGCATTCTATAAAAGATACTTTTTTTTTTCCTTCAATATATCTATGAATGCCAAGATTTTTAACAATGCAGTAAAGGAAGGAAACAAGAATAAAAAAAGTGTACTAAAAGAAACTAGCCGTTTAATAATAATGAGATGAAAGAAACATATACTAACTTAAGTGGTGAAGATTATGGCAAATGATAAGCAATAATCAAGAATAATTTTACAGCATTTACATTACTTGAAATAAATATGTACAGTTGTTGTCAAAACGTCAATTTAATTACTTCTTTCTGAATTTTATAGAATGTCTCACTGAAAAACAAGGGAGAAAAAAGCTCATTTCCAGTCATTTAAAAGCAGGCTGACAAGCCTTAAATATACTCACTCAGTCAAGAAAATAATTAAATACCTATCACGCACAATGTACTATTTATTTATATGGTGATCAGATGTGATATCAGCGATGTTTCAACCTAATAGGAAATATATAACATTCATGCATACATAACTAACATATAAATGTTATAACATATAAAATCTTCTCACATCTTTAATTTAATTTGATCCTTAGGACAGCCATGCTTAAAATAAAATAGTATTCATGTGTTATGGGTGAACAAAACCAAATTTGGAAAGGATAAGTGAGTTCTTCAAGATCAGACGGTTAAGTAAGTAGCAGAGCTGGGGTTCAAATCCATAGCTTCTAACCAAGTTTTCCTGGCAGTAGTTCTATTCTTTAAAGGATTAACTGCACACAGGAAAGTACATGATATAAGATTACAATATGGCAGGAGACAGAGAAGGAATAAAATAAGAATCCTAGTCACAAGGCATGTTAATTTAGAAAAAGTTCTTGAGTTTCCATTTCCTCCTCTGTGAAACAAATTAAATAGTTACAATACTCTGTGACCTATCTCCCTCACAATATTTCACAATGAAGTACAATTGAAAACTCAAAAAGAGATGCAAAGTTTACTCCCACTGGAAACTAAAAATAACCAATGACTCCAAGAGCAATTGTAACTGAACAAAGCATTTTTCTAATGGAAAATGCTAAGGTTTGGGACAGGAGCTATGTAGATGTATGCACCAGTATGGCCATACCAATGGGGTAAAATATTGAAATCCTTCTGAGTGGCTTGATAAATTGCCACTGCCCCTAGTCCCTCAACAGTCCCTTCCCCTAAACTGGGATTTTCTAGACCTCTCCATGAGTCAGAAACCAAAATGTTCATGCTGGCAGTCTCCTGTGGCAGTACTATTCTTGACCAATAAAAGGAAGACTTCATCTATCTGTTTGGGGTTCACTTTGTAATGCAGCCAAAGTTGTGTTGCAAGGATCCTCCCATGTTTCTGTTATCAATGCCCATGAGACTATTGTTAGTTGTCTCTGAGTCAACTGACTCATGGCAACCCCATGTACAACAGAACTAAATGCTGCCTGGTTCTGCACCATCTTCATAATCACTGGTATGCTCAAGTTCATTACAGCCACTGTATATTTTAAGTGCTTTCCACCTAGGGAACTCATCTTCCAACCCTTTGTCAGACAATGTTCTGTTGGAATCCATAGGGTTTTCATTGGCTAATTTTCAGAAGCAGATCACCAGGCCCTTTTTCCTAGTCTGTTGTAGTCTGGAAGCTGCACTCTAACCTTTCCACCATGGGTTACCCTGCTGGTATTTGAAATACTGGTGGCATAGCTTCCAGCATCATAGCAACATGTAAGTCACCACAGTATGACAAACTGACAGTTGAGTGAATGCAGTACCACATTTTTTTACCCATTGCAAGACAATTCTTTCCAGAAATATAAACAATGTGGCTAGGATGCAAAGTCTATGCGAGATGGGTTGCTTGACCTCCAGGGACATTAATGCAACTGTAGAAAAGGTCTAAGCTTGAGGAAGTAGTGGGAAGGTTGTTGATTATTCAGTGTTTTGGGTAAGGGATGAACTAAAAGACTGTTACAGTTACCTAGGATTTAATCCTCAACTCACGGTAATACAACAGAAGCAGAAAGCCAGCTGTACCACATTACATGAAGGATGGACAAACACAGGCGTTTCAGAGCTATGAACACTCGCTCCAGTTTAAAATCTGAGGGTGCTCCAACAGCTGTCAACAGACAGTGAGGCTAACCAAGGAGAAACCATCAAAATGTTGACAGGCAGATATCATAGTAGGACATACTTCACTCATTCAAGGACAACAAAACAGCAAAGCCAAGCAAACATAAACATGGTATTTGTCTTAGTTTCTTAGTGCTGCTGTAACAGAAATATCACAAGTGGGTGGTCTTAAAGAACAGAAATGTATTTTCTCACAGTTTTAAAGTTTAAAAGTCCAAGCCAGTGTCTCAGCTGTTTTGATTCCTTCCTTGTCGGTAGCCCTGGGACTTCCTTGGTTCCTTGGCAATCCTCACATGGCTTCTGTCTTCCCTCGTACGGGAGTGTGTCTCTGTCTAAACTTCTCTTTTTATAACTCAGAAGTGGTTAGATTTAGAACCCACCCTACTAGGATATCGAGCCCTGGTGGTACAGTGGTTAAGAGCTCGGCTGCTAACCAAAAGGTCAGCAGTTTGAATCCACCAGCCCCTCCTTGGAAACCCTATGGGGCAGTTCTGTCCTATAGGGTCGCTATGAATCAAAATTGACTCCATGGCAATGGGGATACTGGGGTATGATCTAAATAACACTACAAGGAAAACTTTATTTTCAAACATGATTCATCCACAAGTATAGGGGTTGTGATTCCAACACATAGTTTTAGGGGACACAAGTCAATTCATAACGACTTATGAAAGTAGTCTGCACTTAAAAGAAAAGAGAGACAGAGAATCTAAGCACTAAAGATGCAAATGAAAAACATTTTTTTTTAAAAAAGATTTATTACAGGAAATGGTAAAATAGTAGATTTTTTTTCAACAACCTGATTTTTATTCTCAATAAAATTCAAGAAAACATAGACTTTATGAAATAAATATAATGTTAACATTTAGAAAGGGAACTAACTATATTAAGCAAATGTAAAAAGGAGCTAGGTACGATAAAGACTGTAATGATATAAATGTGCAATAAAATTAAATTATTCATTCAGTAAATCTTTATGACGAGCTTGTGAAATTTTTAGGCAATCCCAGGATAAAAGATGAGCAAGATATTAGAAGAAACACTATAAAAAATTAAATGAGTCTCACAGACAACAAAGTTAAGAAGCACTTCAAAAAAGCTTTTTTTAATAGAGTAAAACACCCTTACGTTTTCCCAATAAATTTAAACATTCCTAGTTTTTCCCTAAGTTATCTAAGGGAACCTAGGAAACTTCTCGAGAAAGACCCGAGTTATTAAATCAAAAGGCTCACCTCTTCTCTTCATAGAACAAATCATGCTTCCCTGAGGCTGGGGGCAAGGCATGCAGAAGTGAACTTTCTCAGAAGGAAACTGTTGAAGCTGGCCATGGGCTTCTCTAACGCATTAAAAGCCAAGGAAAAAAGTAACAACACTTAAAGGTGCTTTGAAAGAAGGAAACGTTACCTCCAAACCCTGTGCTCAGCCAAGTTATCATTCCATTGATAAGACAAGAGAAAATTATTCTTAGTTATGCAAAGGCTCAGAAAGGTTATTCCCTAGGAGTTCTTCCTGAAAATGTTAACTGATCAAAAGATCAATCCAAAAGAGAACCAAAAAGTAGTGAGCCTGTGGTACAAAGGGCTGCACTGAAGCGCTGAAATCACCCAAGTGTGATGATGATTGCAAAACAAAAAGAAAACATAAAAAAACTGGTTAGGACAGAATAGCTATTTAATGTAGAAAATATAGTTTATCAATATCCATTCATTCTGAAATTCCATATCATACGGAGAAAAAAAAAGCCATGAAGCAAAAGAAGGGATGAATAAAAGTGGTTACTTGGTAGAGCAGGAGGATGGCAATAGTTCCTGGTTCATTTGATAATCAGCAAAATATGTGGTCAAGTATGTCATTTAACTTTTTAAAGTTAAAAAGGGAGTTTCAGAGTAGAACTGCGTTCCAAGAGTTTTCATGGCTATGACGTTTCAGAAGTTGATCACTAGGCCTTTCTTTTGAGATGCTTCTGAGTGGGTTCAAACTGCCAACTCAAAGGTTAGTAGCTGATGGCTTCTAAAAGACTATTTTTAGATTTTGCTTTTGTTTTCGAAATCACAGAGTAAGAAAATAAAAACAAATACATTGCATATGGCGAAAGGGGCAAAGGAATTTTTAAAAAGAAGCAAAACACACACACATACACACACACAAACAACAAAATACAGATATCTCCAAGCAAAATGACAAAATAAAATCAAATATAACAGTTAAGATAATAAATACCTCTGCTAAAATATAACTGTTAGATTGGCCGAAAGTAGGCATCCCTAAAACAAAATGACAAAGAAAAATTAAAATTAAATATTTGGACAAAGAGGCATCGATCAAACTCAAGGAAAAAGAAACAGCCAAATTATATTAATAACATAAAAAGTGACATGCAATAAAAAATCAACTATGCATAATTTTACTTTTATATCAAAGTACACTCCACAATAATGATATCAAAGTCAGAAACAATTATACTACATAATATAGAATGAAAAATGTAAAGCAAAATCAAAAAATTAATAAGAGATAAATAGAAACATAATAAGAGGTGGTAATTTTAATATAGCTTTTCTTAGTCTTTGATAAGTAATGAAGATTTTAAAAGATATAGGAAATCTAAATACTCCATTAAGGTTTATTTAACATAGTTATGTTGAACTATATACTGAAAACAAAAATCTGTCCAGGACACTTTTACAAAAATATTTCTCATATTAGGCTATTAAAAAAAAGTATAAACAAATTTAAAAAAAAATACAAATCTGATGCTACACACTCATTGAATTAATGCAAGAAAAACAAAAACTACAAATAAATATCAGAATTTTAAACAAAATATCAAACTTTCAAAAAATTTGTTAATCTCATAAAGATCTTATGTTAAAAAAATTTAAATAATCATTATAGGAAATTTTGAAAATAGTGCTTATGATAAAACTGCATACCAAACATCTGGGATGCAGTAAAAGCTGTTCAAAAGGCTATTCATTGTAAATGCTTTTGTTATTACAAAAAAAAAACAAAACTAAATTTTCTGTCTCATAACTTGGGCAAGGAAGCGTAATAAACAATTACGGAGCTAATTCTTTTTAAAAAGCAGAAGATAGCAATCTAAGGTACAAATTTTTAAAGTTTGAAAGGTGGATCAATTTAATCTAAAACAGATCTTTGAAAAGAAATTCATCAAAATAATTATTTTCTCAAAAAGAATAATATAAAAATAAAATAATATACAAATTTAGAATGAGAAAGGTAGTATTATCAGTACAGAGGTAATTAAAAACCGCATTACTATGTGTTAGTCTATAATAAAATTTGGAAAATATTAATGGAATATATATATTTTTCCCT
This sequence comes from Trichechus manatus latirostris, assembly GCF_000243295.1. Taxonomy (NCBI): domain Eukaryota; kingdom Metazoa; phylum Chordata; class Mammalia; order Sirenia; family Trichechidae; genus Trichechus; species Trichechus manatus. Next base: position 2,720,991 of record NW_004444109.1, on the reverse strand, counting down.
AGAAAGCATAATTAACAAATTTGACCAAAAAGAAGTGGAAACTAAAGAAGAAATTTAAAAGTTAATTAGTGAATCACTCAACAAAAATGTGCCAAACTAAAATAAGTTACTGGACTACATAAAACCCTTTGAAGCATAAAAATACATGATGAGTTTTCCAGTTAATTTTACAATTTTTCACCATCTTAATATCTAAACATAAAAGCAGGCAGAATAGGAATTCTGGCCAATCTTGCATATACATAAAGATTTGAAAATTATAAGTAAGGTCTTATGAAATCTATTAGTAATGTATCTTAAAAATTGTTCACCATGATTGTAAGGTTTACATTCAAAATGCAATAAAAGCTTATTTTGTATTAGAAAATCTGTTATGATATAAATAATCAAAAGGAAGAAACAGTTCACAGAAATAGTTACTTCAATAGATACTAAAGGAATTTTCTAAAAGTCTGCATGTATCTCAGATTTGGAGGAAGAGGTGGTGGAGGCACAAAAAGAAGACAAGGGCATTTTCTTATTATGACAAAAGTTACCTGTTTCAAACCAAGAGGCAGCATAGTTAATAGTGAAATACCATTAAAGGCATTTCTGTTAAAATAATGAACATAAGAGGATGCCCACTCTCTTACCATTTAAGATCTATGAAATCTCTAGGAATAAGTTAAGAAACATAAATAAAAGGTATTAACTACTAGAAAGGTAATAGACATTACTTTTCCTTTTTTTTTTTTCTTTATTGGCTGCACAGCATTAAAGTCTTCTTCTTAATGTTTGAGAAATCCCCTCTATCTTATCTTAAATATATATGCATAGAGAGAGAGCGAGAGAGAGAGAGCGAGTGAGCCCTGGTGGCACAGTGGTTAACAGCTTGGCTGCTAACCCAAAAGGTCAGCAGTTCAAATCCATCAGCCGCTCCTTGGAAACCCTATACCAGTTGCCTTTGAGTCCATTCCAACCCCATGTGTTTCAGAGTAGAACTGCATTCCAAGGGTTTTCATGGCTATGACCTTCAGAATCTGATCACCAGGCCTTTCTTTCTAGGCGTTTCTGGGAGGGTTAGAACTGCCAACTGAAAGGCTGGTAGCTGAATGCTTAACAGTTTGTGCTACCCAAGGACTCCTTATGCAGTCTTAGCAGGAGGACAGACTCCACCTTCCACTACAGAAGCAAAAAATGCTAGCTTTACTTGTTCCTTAGCAACTAATACATAGGCACATGATCTTCACCAGGTTAACTAAATAGTCTCACCCAGAACATTGAACCTTTAACAAACGATGCAAAAATAAAAGGAAGGTTTAATAGTTATTCCACTGTTGGTAGAAGCAGCATACAATGTGCTAACAGTGATGGGTGCAATGTATCCTCAGTGACACCAAATGTTCAGAGGTGGTGACATTTGTAGTATCCAAATCAGATCATCTTTTACTGTGACTGTGGCTACAGTTGTATCCATCCGGCAATCCTTAGTTTCTGCCAAATAAAATATAATTATTGACATCTAGAGTAGAAAATAAAGTATTCCTAGATTCTATACATTCCCAAATCATGAGAAAATTTGCATAAAATATCTTCATCAGCAATTAAAAGTGTTTTAGATTCTTTGGTTTGTCATCATCGTGTTTAAACGACGCTAAAACAGCAAAGTCGAAATCTTCCTGCAACATTACAAACTGAATAAAGAATGACTAGTGGAATGTGACTTTGAAAGAATAATATGCTATACCAACAATTAAATCAATAACGGTTTTATAGAAAATGTGAATTGGCTGTTTTGATGAAAATGGAATGTTCCTCTTGAAAACAGCTTGTGGAGATTCAAGGTTAAAGCTCTAACCATGAAAAAAGAAATTCAGCACGAATGTAACTTTAAATGAGAGAGAAATGTCCCAGGAATCATCCAAGCAAGTAAGACTCTCAAAACAAAAAGCCTAAGAAGACATCCCAGACCCAGGAAAACTCCGACAGACCACTGCAAGAGCTTCAGAGGTCTCTGGTATAAATTTGATACATTATAACAATATGCATATGGCTGTATTGTGAACTGAGACCCAAATGACAAATACAGAATCACTCTATCCCCTCCATCTACTGAGGTTACTTGATTCAAACCAAGATCCTTATCCATATAAAAATACATCCTTATGAAAGCTTATTGTGGTAAACACTGTGACTGTTGTCCAGAGCCCTGTGTAAGGAAGGACTCATTGCCCCAGCAACTGGGAGTGCAGTGAGCACACAGCCTTCATCTCTCAGTTTGCTCTGCTGGAATTGCCTCAGCCGCAGACAGCCAGTGGCCCAAGGTCACACCTTTTGCAAGGTGGCCAAATCAGCAGTATAAAGACCTCGCTATTTTGACACATCTCAGGACAACTCTGAAGGGTTGCTCTGAAAGGTAGCCCTAGAATTCTGGTGTGATCTGCTAAGATGACCATTGGGACTACATTGTAGCTCAGCTGCTTCCTCTGCCCAATCCTGCTTTCTTCCTTCCTTATCACAGGTGTTTTCCCAAGGATACCCTTTAATAAACATCCCGCAAGCTAAACTTCGTATTAGAGTCAGCTTCCCAGGGAACCCAACTTATAACAATTGTTGTTGTTAGCTGCCTTTGAGTCAGTCCAGACTCATGGTGACACCCGTGCAAAATGGAACAAAGCACTGCCTGGTCTTGCGCTGTCCCCATGACTGGTTGAGGATTGGACCACTGTGATCCACAGGGTTTTCATAGGCTGGCTTTTGAAAGTAAATCACCAGGCCTTTCTTCCTAGTCTGTCTTGGTATGGAAGCTCCACTAAAATCTGTTCAGCATGATAGCAACTTGCAAGACTCCACTAACAGATGGGTGGTGGCTGTTAGTTACCTCATTCAGTGCCTGGCCCTAACACTTGGGCCAGGCATTACCTCTTGGGCTGGGGACTTAGAAATGTGTCAATAACACAACCTTGATTTGCCAACTCAGGACTAGAAATTAGCCTTAGTTCCAATGCGTTGCTCTGAATCTCAGTTTCTTGTCTGTAAAATGCGAAAGTTGATCTAAAGGGTTTCTAAGCTCTTTTCTAGCTTTAAAATACCATATGATGAGATCTTCAAACACATATATTAGATTTAAGACTTTAATATCCATACACTCATTTGGCTAATTTTCTAAACAATGTATTAATATAATCAACTGGTAAAAACAAATTGGTCATCGGATAGTTTGAGGATGAACCTGGAATAATAATTAAGGGAGCCAAAAGCCTTTAGGGGATGAAATGAGCATCATCTTTATTCATTCATCTACCAACCCATTTATTCATTAGTCATTTATTGAGCAACTACTATAAGCCAGGTACTGTGCTATTTTCTAAAATCAATAAGACATGGCCCTTGTCCTTAAGTAACTCACAATTTAGTGAAGAAAATGAGCACCAAAAATAATATAACAGTGGTCTGCTAAGATAAAAACAGACATAAAATGCAATGAGTTTTTTGGACCACAGAAGAGTGCACCAAATTCCTCCTGAGTGAGTGAAGAAATGACTTCCCAAAGGGGTTGACAGTCCTTGAGAAAGGAGCGGAAAATAGTCCAGAAAGAGGAAGTAGCATAAACAAAGCACAAATTCAAGAAAAAACATAGTGTTTTGAGAACACTACAGGTAGTTAAGTGTCCCAAGGCATGGACAGGGGCAAGGTTGGAAAGGGCTGCAAGTCAGTTTGAGGATCTTACAGACCAATGGTAAGTGTGCTTTCCCAGACACCCAATGTTATGATTCCTTAGATGTAGGATGTAACCAAGACATCTGCAACCCAATTTGATTCAGTTCAGGTTAACTGCAAATTTCACTTAAGTAGCATCGAAAGTGCCTCACTTTTCACCTATTACCAGTTGCTATTGAGTCGATTCTGACTCATGGCAACCCCATGTGTGTCGGAGTAGACATATGCTCCATATAGTTTTCAATGGCTGATTTTTTTGGAAGTAGATCACCAAGTCTTTCTTCCAAGGAGCCTCTGAGTGGACGTGAACCACCAACCTTTCAGTTAGCGGCCTAGAAAGTTACCATTTGCACCACCCAGGGACTCGGTTTACCTATTATTCCAGCATAATTAGTAATAACATCATCATTCACTCACAAAAAAGGCCTCATATGGAGAATAAATCATTAGGGTCATCCTCGTCACGCATGAGTATCATGAAGATACTTCAGGGGCCACAGAGAAGGGTTAGGGGTAAAGGATGGTCTAAGGAAATGGGCCTCTGGTCCCTTCCCCTGATTCAATAGGAGCAGTGTTTGCCTGGATATTTCTTCTGAAGAACACATTCTGATACTTAAAAATGGAAATGGAAAAACCATTGAATAGTTTTAACAAGCACTGACATGTTCAGATGGATGGTTGAGATAGATATCTTAATAATTCTGTAGATAATGAAGGATGAGTGGACAGTCCAATTAGGAAGCTATTCAGATTTCCAAGCAAGGAATGCTGAAGACCATAAATAGGGCAAGAGAGGATGATGGGGTGTATTTGAGAATTTTTTTTTTTTTTTGGAATTGATGACAACCAGTGAAACCCAGTCTTCTTGTGTGTGTGTGTGTGTGTGTGTGTGTGTGTGTGTGTGCTTTAGGTGAAAAGTTACAGAGCAAATTAGTTTCTCATTAAACAATGAATACACAAAATGTTTTGTGATATTGGTTGTTAACTCCACAATGTGTCAACACTCTCCTCTTCTCCACCCCGGGTTCCCAATTTCCATTTGTCCAGTTTTCCTGTTCCTTCCTGCCTTCTCATCTTTGCTGTTGGACTGGTGTTATTGTTTGTTTTACAGACCTGTCTAATCTTTGACTGAAGGGTGAACTTCAGGAGTGACTTCAGTGCTGAGTTAAAAGGGTGTCCAGGGGCCACAGTCTCGGGGTTTCTCCAGTCTCTGTCAGACCAGTTTAAGTCTGGTCTTTTTTTTGTGTATTTGAAAAATTTTGAAGGTAAAATTGACTAGCCTTGGTAGTTAATTTTATGGGGGTAAGGTGAAAGGTGTGGGTAGGTTACGGATGACTCCCATGTGAACACACACCACTAAAGAGGGGATTCCAGAATACATTATGTGAACGCTCTATTATTTAACAGTTTAGGAATATCTTCTGCAAAGAGTAAAGGGGATTTACTGAGACAGGCCAAATCTCTTGCCCAGATCCACAATAATAACAGCATTTTATTCCACTTATAAAAATGCTCTGTTTCATTAAATTTTACTAAACACTTTTAGATTGCAAGACTACACCTCAAGGAGAAAATTTTAATGCTGAGGTCTAGAATCACGGTGAAGCCAAAATTTACTAGTGTGGTATATAAGTTTTTCATCATAATTCTAAACACATGAATCCAGGATTTTGGGAATCGAAGGTTATACAATTTTGAGGTCTATCTTTCAAAAATAAAAGAATACAAAATTTGGTATAAAAATAAGTTTTTACCTCAGAATAAAAAAATAATAAATTACAAATTTTAAAAAAGATGGAAATATAACAAACATAAAATCCATAAAATCTAAGATATAATTTATTAATCACATGCTTAACATCTCTATGTAATACTTTTCCCACATAATTTGCTGTATACTTTTTGATCATCTCTTTACAAGACAAGATTTTGCAATATTTTCTATAGCAGAGTTTCTTAACGTTGGCACCATTGACATTTTGGGTTGGGTAATTATTTGTTCTAGGGGTACAGGGGTACTGTCCTGTGCATTGTAGGATGTTTAGTGGTATCTCTGGTCTCTACCTACTAGATGCCAATTGCCCTCCCCTAGTTGTAACTATCGAAAAAGTCTCCAGACACTGTCAAATGTCCCCTGGGGGGCAAAACTGCATGCAGTTGAGAATCACTGTTCTAGAGAAAGAAGAGAAAAATAAGTATTTCTTCTAGCATGATTGGTCAAATTTAAATATATATGTATATATTTGAACAAGTTTCTTTCAGCTTCACAAGCCATTGATAATAATATGTACATTTTTAGAATTATTGCCAAATTTGAGAAAACATCAAGTTTCTTTCTTGGCCTATAAGATTTCAGGACATTTCATGTTCTCTGGAACAATGAAAAAAAATTTCCTTGAATTAATGACACTTATTTACCTGTTTGTTCTGATGTCTTCACCGTAGTGGTATATTATTAGTTTTATGTTACATTTGTCAACGTCAGATTTTCATGTCACATCAGCAAGAGATTAATAAGAAATGTGCATAGGTCTAGTTGAACAAGGCCATTCAGATAGAGGGAAGAGCACCAACCAAGGCCTGGTCCAGCAATGACAAAGAGTTTGTTTGGTTAGAGCGTAGCACATAGGTAGAGCAACAGTAGACAAGATTAGAAACAATGCTCTGAGTCAGGAAGGGGATGGAAAATATTGTCAAATTCTGACAAATGACAGAATAGGTAACCATAACTTGAAAATTGAGTTAAGGAATCAAAGGTTGGTTGATGGACCACTAGGTATATGAAATGCAGTCTATGTATTCAATTCAATGAAATTCAATATACGAAATGCAGTGTAATCTGATCATTAATTAGCATTAGAGTCAGCTAAACCTCCATTTGAATCCTAGCTCCGCCACAAACTAGCCTCCTATGAAAACCTTTAGCTGTGTTAGTTTATGTCCTTGGAAAAGCAGACACTAAGATGGAATTGATGTGCAAGAGGTTTATTGAGGGAAATGCCAGTGGAAAATGAAGAGGAGAGGGACCAGAAGATAACGAGAGCCTTTCATACCATGATGAAAATCTGACACTTGTGAAAGAAAAGAGGGAGGGAAGGAAGATTGGGTGGGCGGACTCTCAGACTGCATGCAGCTCTGAGAAAGTCTCAACTCCAGAGCAACGATTACCCACCAATGCCCTCAGCTTACCTCAGAAATAATGGTTAAGCACATAAATTCATTTCAATAAGCTCAGATTAAATGTTTCTCACTCACATTCTTCTTAGGCATGTCCAAAAAAAATTGTGCACAGCCATATCCAGGATCATTCCAGGGCCACCAGACATGAGTCAAGAGACGACAGAAGGGAAGCCATAGTGGAAAGACACAGCGGTCTTCACTGATTGCACTTAAAATATCTTATGTTTTCAAACTTTACAAAAACATATGCCTATATGAGACGCGTGGTCAACATGGCGGACTAGTTAGATGCTGCCTATATCCCTCTTACAACAAAGACCTGGAAAACCAAGTGATTTGATTCCATGTGAACATCTGGCAGCCCTGAACAAGGCAAGGTTAAGAAATCCATCTGAGTCATACCAGAGAGGAAGATCATTTGGAAAAGGTGAGGAGTACTAGAGCCGCAGCGGCAACACAGCAGATACACAGCCACGCCGGGGCCGCTGTGAAGCAGGCAAACAGCTGTGCTGTGCACGCGCTCAAGAAGCAGTTTCCACATCGAGAAAGATCCGGCAGCAGAGATTCTGCTTGGACACTCAGAACCAGTGAAGAGCAGCTACCAAGAGGCTAGGATAAGTACATGTGAGCACCCTTTCTTGGAGAGCTAAAAAAAAAAAAAAAGAAGAAGCCCATTTGGGAAAAACCTTTCTCCCTTTTACCTCCTATCTCTTCGCTCTCCACCGGATTTGGGAAAAACCTCTCTTCCTTTTACCACCTCCCTCCCCGCTCTGCACCAGGAGTCCACTGGGCTGGAAATAGATCCCAAAAGGCACCCTGACCCATTCTCCTTGCCTTGGAGAAGGAACAAATAAGCTGCTGGCTCCCCTAGGCCAGGAACACAGGGTCAGCACAACTCCTTTGATGGCCGTAGAAATCAGGGGTCCGCAGACTCTGAGTGCCGTACACCCCTGTATAGACTTGTGGGGACCCATCTCAACAGCATTAGCCCTCACTGCCACAGTACAACAGGGCAAACATCTGAAGTTTAACTTCAACTGCTTCAGCTGTGAA
>NW_004444109.1:2710320-2712959 GCF_000243295.1 Trichechus manatus latirostris | reverse complement strand
TATCAATCTGCAGCAGGGTCTTGAGGACTGGTGATAGCTCCTAAAGTGCCTAGTCACCTGCTACAGGAGTTCAAGAAAAAGTGGTGCCCTCAAGTCTTTGCAGCCAACACAGTGGGGTGTTCTTAGCCTGGCTGCAAAACTCACCTACCTGTTCACCCTAGAGAATAGGGACATGCTTTTCTTTCAGACTCTCAGGGGCAGATGTCAGCCCCCTGCCTGGCTCAGCACGGGATCCCCTACCACAGCCAGAGTCCAGTGCCTGCACCAATCACCCATGCCACTCTAGGACTGGGGGTGAGAGCCTGCATCACACACTTGGTGATCGACTGCCTACACACCCAAGCTGATCCCATATAGGAAATTTTAATGAACTCCGGCATGCACATACTTAGTTACAGAACCAACTACCTGCTGACAGGACATTAGAGACCAAAAGGTGTCAAAAATCAAACTAGTGCACACGAGCAGCCTATTTGGGCATATCAAAAGAAAACAAAATAAGAAGCTAGGTCTCACTAAGCAAACACAAAATAAAATTATAATAAATTATTGATGGCTCAGAGACAACAGTCAATATCAAGTCACATAAAGAGGCAGTCCATGATGGCTTCAGCAAGCTGCCAAAATAAAGAATCAATAAATTCTCTGGAGGAAGAGAACTTCTTGGAATTACTAGAGACAGAGTACAAAAGATTAATATACAGAACTCTAGAAATAAAAACATATGCCTATGTGAACATATTACTGGAACTCCTACCTTGGAAGAAACATATGAAAATAAGGGGCTTGAAACTTAAGATTGATTAGCTTCAGGGGAGGCAGGGCCAAGATGGCAGAGTAGTCAGATGCTTCCGGTGGACCCTCTTATAACAAAGACCCAAAAAAACAAGTGAATTGATTATATATGGCAATCTGGGAGCCCTGAACATCAAAGACAGAGTTGAAGAACCGGACTGAGTGGCAGGGGGAGAGACAGACGGTTCAGAAGCAGCAAGGAGTTGCCAGACCTGATCCAGCAAGAGCTTGAGCCCTTCAGGCCTGATCAGCTCGGGGATGAGTTGTTAGGCACGCAAGCAGCGGTGCTCTGGTGCTCGGGAGAGACCTGGCACCAGAGAGTCTACATGGCCACTGAGTACCAGTGAGAAGCAGCCTTGGATCAGTGAAACATAAGTACGTGTGTACGGCCTACCATGCAGTTCAAAAATACCCCCCTTAGGGAAAAACCTCTCTCCCATTTACCTCCCTGCTCCCTGCTCTGCACTGGGTCCTGGACTGGCTTCAGCAATTGCTGAGTCCCCTGGGCCAGAAGTAGGATCTGTCACATACCCAGAGCCATTCTCCCTGCCTTAGAGAGTGAACGAATTAACAAACGGGAAAAAATAAACTGCCAGCTCCCTTAAGCCTGGAACCCAGGGTAGGCACAGCTCCTTAGCTGCTCATAGTCTGGCTGCAAAACCCACCCACCTACATGCTCTAGGGAACAGGGACATGACTTCCTCCTGGACACTCATGGGCAGCTGTCAGCCCCCTGCCTTGCTCAGAATGTGTTCCCCTGCTGCAGCCAGATGCCTGTGCCTACACCAATCATCCATGCCTATCTAGGACTGTAGGTGAGATCCTGCACCACATACTAGGTGGCTACCTACCTGGGCACCTGAGCTGAATCCATACAGGGAGAGTGGGCAGACTCCTGAGTTCACATACCTAGTAACTGATCTAACCACCAGGTGACAGGACATTAGAGCTTCAAAGGTGCCAGTAATCAAACTAGCTCATATGAGCAGCCTATTTGGGAATATCAAAACAAAACAAGAAGCTAAGACACAGTAAGCAAACATAAAAAAAAATATATAATAACTTATTGATGGCTCAAAGACAACAGTCAATATCAAATCACATAAAGAGGCAATCCATGATGGCTTCGGCAAGCTCCCAAAATAAAGAATCTAGAAATTTTCCAGAAGAGGAAACTTTCTTGGAATTACCAGAGGCAGAGTACAAAAGATTAATATACAGAACTCTTCAAGAAATTGGGAAGAAAATTAAGCAAAATGAATACTCAATAGAGAAAATTAAAAAGATTAGAGAAGAGCATAATGAAAAATTTAACAGGCTGCAAGAATCCATAGAGAGACAACAATCAGAAATCCAGAAGATTAACAATAAAATTTCAGAATTAGACAACTCAATAGAAAGTCATAGGAACAGACTTGAGGCAATGGAAGTCAGAATTCATGAGATTGAAGATAAAGCACTTGGCACCAACTTATTTGAGGAAAAATCAGATAGAAGGGCCAAAAAAAATGAAGAAACCCTAGGTATTATGTGGGACACTCTCAATAGGAATAAGCTACAAGTGAATCGAGTACCAGAATGGGGGGGGATAAAAACAGAAAATACAGAGAGAATTGTTAAAGATTTGTTGGCAGAAAACTTCCCTGATATCATGAAAGATGACAAGATATCTATCCAAGATGCTTATTGAACCCCACATAAGGTAGATCCCAAAAGAAAGTCACCAAGACATATTATAATCAAACTTGCCAAAACCAAAGGTAAAGAGAGAATTTTAAGAGCAGCTAGGGATAAACAAAAAGTCATCTACAAAGGAAAGTCAATAAGCATAAGCTCTGACTACT
>NW_004444109.1:2701014-2707862 GCF_000243295.1 Trichechus manatus latirostris | reverse complement strand
TCAGCAAAGTTTCAGGATACAAGATAAACATACAAAAATCAGTTGGATTCCTTTACACCAACAAAGAGAACCTCGAAGAGGACATCACCAAATCAATACCATTTACAATAGCCTCCAAGAAGATAAAATACTTAAGAATAAGTCTAACCAGAGATGTAAAAGACCTATACAGAGAAAACTACAAGACACTACTTCAAGAAACCAAAAGAGACCTGCATAAGTGGAAAAACATACCTTGTTCACGGATAGGTAGACTCAACACTGTGAAAATGTCAATTCTACCCAAAGCAATCTACAGATACAATGCAATCCCGATCCAAATTCCACTAGCATTTTTTAATGAGATGGAAAAACAAATCACCAACTTCATATGGAAAGAGAAGAGGCCCCGAATAAGTAAAGCATTATTCAAGAAGAAGAACAGAGTGGGAGGCCTCACACTACCTGATTTTAGAACCTATTATACAGCCACAGTAGTCAAAACAGACTGGTTACAACAACAGATACATAGACCAATGGAACAGAACTGAGAATCCAGACATAAATTCATCCACCTATGAGCAGCTGATATTTGATAAAGGCCCAAAGTCCATTAATTGCGGAAAACACAGTCTCTTTAACAAATGGTGCTGGCATAACTGGATTTCAATCTGCAAAAAACTGAAACAAGACCCATACCTCACACCATGCACAAAAACTAACTCAAAATGAATCAAAGAGTTAAATATAAAATGAAAACAATGAAGATAATGGAAGAAAGAGTAGGGACAATGCTAGGAGCCCTAATACATGGCATAAACAGAATACGAACCATAAATAACAATGCACAAGCACCAGAAGACAGACTAGATAAATGGGAGCTCCTAAAAATCAAACACTTATGCTCATCAAAAAACTTCACCAAAGAAGTCAAAAGACAACCTACAGACTGGGAAAAAATTTTGGCTACAACAAATCCGATCAGTGTCTAATCTCTAAAATCTACAAGATACTGCAAAACTGTGGGGATATATGCCATTTAAACATGGCTGTACTATTGACAACTGCAGCCCCCACAGGCCTCTATGCTGCACAGCATATTGAGACTTGTCTCCAACATGTCGAGATTTGTCCGGATGTGTTCTCCCAAACTCTATTGTCCCTTTACTGATTGACTTGTTTACCTGAATTCCTTCTTCCTTGCCCGTACTCAAAGCTCATTGTTTTGTTAATTGCCTTATTGATTGCTGTATTGACTATAAAATAAACTCCTGGGACTGAAGTGGGGGTCAACTCCTCAGAGTGACCCTCCTGGCCCCACTTCTCTGTAAGAGTTGTGCAGTTGGTTACTGTCTTTGCCGTCCCGATTACCGTCGCTGCTGCGACACAAAACCTCAACAACAAAAAGACAACCCAATTAAAAAATGTGCAAAGGATATGAACAGGCACTTCGCCAAAGAAGATATTTAGACTGCTAACAGACACATGAAGAAATGCTCACAATCATTAACCATTAGAGAAATTCAGATCAAAACTACAATGAGATATCATCTCACCCCAACAAGGCTAGCATTAATCCAAAAAACACATATAATAAATACTGGAGAGGTTGTGGAAAGACTGCAACACTTATACACTGTTGGTGGGAATGTAAAATGGTACAACCACTTAGGAAATGGATTTGGCACTTCCTTAAAATACTAAAAATAGAAGTACCATACGATCCAGCTATCACGCTCCTTGGAATATACCCTAGAGAAATAAGAACCGTCACATGAACAGATATATGCAAACCCATGTTCATTGTAGCACTGTTCACAATAGCAAAAAGATGGAAACAACCTAGGTGCCCATCAACAGATGAATGGATAAACAAATTATGGTATATCCACACAATGGAATACTACACAACGATGAAACAACGATGAAGCCCTGAAACCTAACATGGAGGAAGCTGGAGGCCATTATGCTGAGTGAATTTAGTCAGTCACAGAAGGACAAGTATTGGTTAAGACCACTATTATAAGAACTCAAGAAAAGGTTTAAACACAGAAGAAAACATTCTTTGATGGTTGTGAGGGTGGAGAGGGAGGGTCAGGGTTATTTACTAACTAGATAGTAGATAACAATTATCTTAGGTGAAGGGAAGCATAGCACTCACTACAGGCGAAGTCAGCACAACTGGACTAAACCAAAGCTAAGAAGTTTCCTGAATACTATCAAACACTTCGAGGGACAGAGTAGCAGGGGTAGGAGTCTGGGGACCATGTTTTTAGGGGACATCTAGGTCAATTGGCATAACAAATCTTATTAAGAAAATGTTCTGCATCTCACTTTGGTGAGTGGTGTCTGGGGTATTAAAAGCTTGCAAGCGGCCATCTAAGATGCATCAATTGGTCGCAGCCACCTGGAGTAAAGGAGAATGAAGAACACCGAACACACAAGGAAAGTAGTAGCCCAAGAGACAGAAAGGGCCACATAAACCAGAGACTTCATCAGCCTGAGACCAGAAGAACTAGATGGTACCGAGCTACCACCAATGACTGCCCTGACAGGGAACATAAAGAGAGTCCCAGATGGAGCAGGAGAAAAGTGGAGTGTAGAACTCAAATTCTAGTAAGAAGACCAGACTTAATGGTCTGACTGAGACTGGAGGAACCCCAGAAAGCATGGCCCCTGGATTTTCTATCAGCCCAGAACTAAAATGATTTCCAAGGCCAACTCTTCAGACAGGGATTGGACTGGACTGTGGCACATAAACTGATACTCATGAGAAGTGTGCCTCTTGGCTCAAGTAGATACAAGAGACTAAACAGGCAGCTTCTGTCCGGAGGTGAGATGGGAAGGCAGAGAGGGTTAGGAGCTGGTTGAATGGACATGGGGAATCAGAGGTGGAAAGGAGGTGTGTGCTGTCACAGTATAGGCAGAGCAATTAGGGTTGCATAACAATGCATGTATAAATTTTTGTATGGGAAAAAATAAAAAATAAAAAGATTGATTAGCTTCACATGAATACATTTCTGTTGATAAACCAGAAAGATGGTGATGATTTCTTTTAACGGGAATTGCACTACCATTGTGAGACCTAGTCTAACTCCTAAAACCCCAAAGCTCCCAGCTAGCTAAAACTGGCATAGGATGGATGGATCTGGAAAGATAGAAGAGCTATCCCCTTTCTAGAAGACAAAATCACCAAGTTCAAAAGGACAAAGTCAATATCTAAATGTCTGATTCAAAGGAGAAGGGTAGGTGCATATAGGATGAGGAAGTTCAAGTGAGGGCAGTTCTCAATATGGTGGGTATGAGAGCTGCAAATAAGGAAAGTTCATCCGTGGCAATGCAAAAAAAAAAAAAAAATCAAAAGTGGGATCCAAATTAGGCTAATGGGCTGGCAGAATGTGAGACAGGGACCCAGGAATGTAGCTAAACTGGCTACAGGTTAGGGTTAGCCTCTAGACTTGGGGAAGGTAGTAGAGGGTTAAGAAGAATACCAGGAACCCAGACCTTCTGGCCAGCAGACTAACTCCATTGGTGGGTAGTGAGGGTAGGCAAGCTAGATTGTGCACTCACAATACCTAGACTCCACTGGGAGGGAAGGAGCTGATGAAACACAATCCCAGATTCCCCATTGCTTCAGGGATTGAGTTAGGGAAAACAGGTCTTTATTACTCACACCTTAAATATACATTGGACTGCCAAGAGAATGAACAAAATAGGCTTAGAAGAAATACAACCAGAATGCTGTTTAGAAGTGAGGATGACAAGGCACTGACTTGCTTATTTCGGACAGGTCATTAGGAAGGACCAATCACTGGAAAAAGACATGATGTTCTCCCCATAGGAACCTCAAAAAAGTAAAGGATAAAGTATAAGGTCAGCAAAAATGAAGGAAATTCTCAATGAGATAGATTGAGAATGCAACAATGGCCTCAAACATACCAATGATCGCGAACATGGTGCAGGACCAGGCAACTTTTTGTTCTGTTATACATGAGGTCTCCATAACTTGGTGCCAACCTGATGGCAGCTAACAACAGGCAGAGCAGGGCAAGGTAGACAGGTAGCTAATGGGGCATTACATTTATGCTGGGCCAAGAGTCTCTATAAGGCATCCAATCCTCAGAGCTCTAAATGTCCTAGTCACCATCTCCAAGCTGACAAGGAGAGATAGAAGAAATACTGATAAAGAGAAAGCCAGCTAAGTTGAGACCCTGAGAAGCATACAGAAAGGGTTACCAGAGGAGAATAAAAATGGCAATTGTGTGTGTGTACACCAGCACGTGCACTTTACTGGTACAAAATGTGATGTGAGCAAGTCTGAAAATAATCTTGGAGGAGAGATCAAGAGAAAAAACAAAATAGCTCGGAAGAAATGGTTAAGAGTTTCTCAGGAAGGTCAAAGACAAGTGGCCCTTTGCAATCACAGCATTAGTATAAAATCCAGGGATAAGAAGCAAAAATTGCACGTATAAGTTTAAATAATCTCTTTCTTAAATAGAGTTAATTTGTGCCCTCGGTTTCCAGTTACTGGCCATATGTTTCCCCTAAAAAAGAAACTTACAGCCTATGCATGGGCAGTAGAATTTAGGGATTCTTTCGAGTTATAAATTATTTATCAGCTTATTCCCTTCTCTCTTTACCTCCATTGGGATGTTTCCAAATTGACAAAGAAACCTATTTACTGTTAATTGATTACCACTCTAAATTCACTGAGATTGCAGCAGTAACAGGCATCTCAAGTCGTTCAGCTGAGATTAGCTGTATCACATCACGGGAGAGCAGGCAAGATGTGGCTACTGGGGGTTCTCCTTACTGACAGTGAACTTCCAATTTCAAGCGCACATGTTTTGAAATTCAATACAACAGTCTTAGTCTGTCTGAAAGACAAGCTCAAGTGCAGAGCTTCATCTTTGCAGCACAAACCATGGTCAATGGGACTTAAGTTAGGAAAAAAAAGAACCCTTACTTGTCCTAGTATGTGTTAAAAACTTACTAGAAATAGACTAAAAACAAAAAAAAAACACGACTCCTTCAGCACATCTGCTGATAACATTAGAAAAGGTTTTTTCTTTCTATTCATTTCTAACTCTCAATATATTAACCATTAAATTTTAAAGCAAATAAAGTACATGAAGCAGAATCTAGTGTAACATGGGAATAAGGAGCACTTCTACACTAAAAATAAGCTCTAAGGAGATGCATTTGATTTCACAATATTAACATGAGAAATCACTTGTCTATAGTATTATCCATTCAAACGTAAGAATTTACTGCAGAAATGGTATTCCTAAAAAATGAAAGTATTTCTTACCAAAGCCATAGTTCATTACAATAAAGCCAGAGGTCAGAGGTGTGAGAGAAATTAAAGAAAAAATAATTAAAAGTTAATATACTTAAGTAGGGATTGCAACTAGTGTCACATGGCAATATATGTAGAAAATTTTGTACGAGAGATTAACTTAAGCTGTAAATTTTCACCTAAAGTGTAATTTAAAAAAAATACAAAAAAAGTTAATATACTTAAGATCTTGGAGCCAGTCTACAAAAATGACAAGTTATAATGCCACTATTAACATCAAATTATTCATTCAACAAATACTAATTGAATCCCTAGTTCAAATAAAGCACTGTTCTAATTGTAGGCAAAACTGACAAAAAGCTCCTGCCCTTACAGATCTTGTAAGCAGAGCAGTATAGAGAGTGTAGTGAGATAGACAATAAACAAATAAACATATAAAATATTATGTGGTGATGAATGCTATGGAGAAAACTAAAGCAGGAGGGGGGAAAGGGAAGTATGTTGAGGGTGTTAGTATTTCATAAAGAGTGGCCAATAAAGACCTTTCTGTTAAGGTGTTATTTTAACAGAAACATGGGGAATAAACATGGAAATAAACTGCTTTGCTCCCTGGGAGAAGAGAGCTCTAGGCAGGGAGAATAGCAAGTGCAAAAGCCCTGAGATGAGAGTTTGTTAGTCTGTTTGAAGGACAAAAAGAAGGCCAGTGTGGCTGGCGCAAAGTGGGTGGGAGAGAAAGGTAGGATACGACATCAGAGAGTTCTGATCAAGCAGAGTCTAGGAAGCCATTGTATAGACCTTGGATCTTACATTGTAAAGGGGTCAATGGGATGAGGGTGCTGGGGAGGCTATTGAAGTAATCCAGGTTAAAGATATTGGTGGGAGATGGCAGTGGAGGTTGAAATAATTTGAAGATGGGACTGACAGATTAAATATGGGGTCTTTCCATAGAAAAAGAGGAGTCAGGGATGACTATGAGGTTTATGTTCTGAACTTGCCATTTATTAGGAAGAAAACAATTGTAAGGGAGGCAGGGCAGATTTGGGGCAGGGAAATTGAGACTTCTGTTTTGATCATATCAAATTTGAGATAATAATTGGATACTCAAGGGGAGATATGTGCATGTGCGTGTGTGCCAGGGCTTCAAACCAGTTCGAACCTGTTCAGTTATGGCCAAAAAAGTGAAACAAGAACAGACGTGAATTTTTTCAGTTTGGGTGATTTGGAATGATAACCAGAACAGGAAAACTTATAGGTCGAAGCCCTGGAATGGGAGGCTCAGAAGAGCCATAGTGAGCCTTTCAGGAGCCTAATGCTTCAGATCAGATTATTGGCAGGACTGCGGAGAGCGACACACATTCAAAGTGCGGTCAGCTACCATCTTTGAGTAGGGCACCACTGTTTCCGACTCTGCTCAAAATCCGAAGGGCAAGAGATTTGGTTGCAATGCAGCGCATATGCTGCCCTTGTTTTCTAAGAGGGAGATTAGGTTTCTAGCAGGGCTTTGGCCTATGATTTTTTCCATTCCAGTTATCATTGCAGTTCACCTAAATTTTTTTTTTTTTTTTTTTTT
>NW_004444109.1:2593988-2692627 GCF_000243295.1 Trichechus manatus latirostris | reverse complement strand
ACCTGTGTCTACCCTAGGAAAAAGGAAGAAAAAAAATTTTGTAGATGATGACAATTTCCTTCTTTGCGAACCAAGAGTTATTTTAAGGCCTAGGATCTAAAGACCAGAGAGGTCTGTCTTTTGCAGAAACTGCACAACACAGAGGGAGAAATATAAGGCCCCATTGTCTGACCCAGCATGTCCCAATCCTGGCTCTTCTGTCAGGCGCTAGGTAACCTTGCTTCCAAAAAACCAGAAAAACCACACCCACTGCAGTTGAATTAATTCCAACTCATAGCGACCCCGTAGGACAGAGTAGAACTGCCCCATAGGGTTTCCAAGGCTGTTATCTTTATGGAAACAGACTATCACCTCTTTCTCTCATAGAGTAGCTACTGGGTTTGAACTGCTGAACTTTCTTAGCAGCGAGTGATTTAACATCTGTGCCACCAGGGCTCATTGGCAATGGGTTTTAACCTTGCTTAGATCTCCAAAATTTGGCCTAAGAGTCCTTATTTACAAAAGAAAGCAAATTAATACTGTTCTCACAGAGTGGCTGTGCAGATTAAGAAGCAAAGAATTTAACACAGTGCAATATGGCATATAATGTCATATCATTTAGAACATACCATATGATTTGGATTATACCATAATTGTTAGTTCCATCTCTTCCCATTCTCATCTCCTCACACCCTCTGGGGCATGAGGCCAGCTGGACAAGAACCAAGCCCTTTAGTGTCAGGATTTGATTAGTCGCATAGCTGAATGAATGAGAGCTCTCAACTATATGAATTAGTTTACACAGCGGAAGGCCAAAAGAACAAACATTTTTTAGTATCCACTACGTGTAAGATATTTTGTAAACATTGGTCAAATTAATCTCTATAACAAACATGCAAGGTAAATATTTTCCTCCTGTTTTATAAATAAGGAGTCTGAGGTTCTGAAAGGTTAAGTAATTCAAACAACTCACATAAGATCATGCAACCAGTAACTGTTTCTCAGACATGCTTGATTCTGAAGCCTCTCTTTCCACTCCATCACTTTGTTTCCCACCCTGCTTCCCATCTTGCCTATGCTGCCTAGTGATGTTTTGAAACATAGTGCTGGGACCAGGTCTCCAGATTAAGAAGAGCCTGTGAACATGACCTGCTTAGACTTTCGCTTGTGTGTCTATCTTTTCTGAGTTCCACCTGCCACTGTGCTGCCTCTACTTTAGTTTTTATAATTAAAAAACATACAATTGCCATTGAGTCAACTCTAACTCATGGTGACCCTGTGTGTGTCAGTGTAGAACTGTGCTCTATAGGGTTTTAATCATCATTATTCCTGATAAGTCCTCTATGAATGTCTTCAGCCAGCAGCCTGGTCTACAAATTTACCCAGCAAGCTCCTGTGTCCATTGTGATTCAAGTTTGTGGAAACCTAGTGGCCCCTCTGTGACACTTCTTACATCCAAACCATCACCGAGTTCTGCTGTTTCTACATCCAACAAATCTCTTGACTCTTTCAACTTCCCTCTGTTCCCCTAACCATCATCCTAGGCTGGGCCACCAGCCACCTCTTACTTGGATTTTTCCAATAGCCCCATTACTGTTCTCTCAATTTGTATTAGTTTTCTAGGGCAACTGTAGCAAATTATCACAAACTGCTATTGTTGTTGTTAGGTGCTGTCGAGTTGGTTCCGACTCATAGAGACCCTACGCACAACAGAACAAAACACTGTCCGGTCCTGCGCCATCCCCACAATTGTTGTTACACTTCACCCCATTGTTGCAGCCACTGTGTCAGTCCATCTCATGGACGGTCTTTCTCTTTTTCGCAGACCCGCTACTTTATCAAGCATGATGTCCTTCTCCAGGGACTGATCCCTCCTGATAACACGTCCAAATTATGTGAGACGTAGTCTCACCATCCTTGCTTCTAAGGAGCATTCTGGTTGTACTTCTTCCAAGACAGATGTGTTCGTTCATTTGGAAGTCCATGGTATACTCAATATTCTTTGCCAACAACACAATTCAAAGGTGTCAATTCTTCTTCTGTCTTTCTTATTCATTGTCCAGCTTTCATAAGCATATGAGGCAATTGAAAACACCATGGCTTGGGTCAGGTGCACCTTGGTCTTCAAGGTGACATCTTTCCTTGTTAACACTTTAAAGAGGTCTTTTGCAGCAGATTTGCCTAATGTAATGTGTTATTTGATTTCTCGACTGCTGTTTCTATGGGTGTTGATAGTGGATCCAAGCAAAATGAAATCTTTGACAACTTCAATCTTTGCTTACTGGTCCAGTTATGGTGAGGTGTAATCTATACTGAAGGCTGTAATCTTTGATCTTCATCAGGAAATGCTTCATGTCCTCTTTGCTTTCAACAAGCAAGATTGTGTCATCTGCATAACATAGGTTGTTAATGAGTCTTCCTCCAATCCTGGTGCCCTGTTCTTCTTCATATAGTCCAGTGTCTTGGATTATTTGCTCAGCATACAGATTGAATAAGTATGGTGAAAGGATACAACCCTGACGCACACCTTTCCTGACTTTAAGCCACATAGTATCCCCTTGTTCTGTTCAAACAACTGCCTCTTGATATGTACAGGTTCCTCATAAGCACAATTAAGTGTTCCGGAATTCCCATTCTTTGAAACATTATTCATAATTTGTTATGATCCACACAGTTGAATGCCTTTGCATAGTCAATAAAACACAGGTAAACATCTTTCTGATATTCTATTCTTTCAGCCAGGATTTATCTGACATCAGCTGTGATATCCCTGGTTCCATAACCTCTTCTGAAGCCAGCTTGAATTTCTGGCAGTTCCCCGTTGATATACTGCTGCAGCTGCTTTTGAATGATCTTCAGCAAAATTTTACTTGTGTGTGATATTAATGATATTGTTCCATATTTTCCCCATTCGGTTGGCACCTTTCTTGAGAATAGGCATAAATATGCATCTCTTCCAGTCGGTTGGCCAGGTAGCTGTCTTCCAAATTCCTTAGCATAGAAGAGTGAGCACTTCCAGTGCTGCAAGCATTTGCTGAAACATCTAAATTGGTATTCCATCAACTCCTGGAGCCTTGTTTTTTTGCCAGTGCCTTCAGTGCAGCTTGGACTTCTTCCTTCGGTACCATTGGTTCCTGATCATATGCTACCTCTTGAAATGGTTCAACGTCAACCAATTCTTTTTGGTATAGTGACTCTATATTCCTTCCATCTTCTTTTGATGCTTCCTGCATCATTTAATATTTTCCCTACAGAATCCTTCAATATTGCAACTCGAGGCTCGAATATTTTCTTCAGTTCTTTCAGCTTCAGAAATGCCTAGCGTGTTCTTCCCTTTTGGTTTCTATGTCTAGCTCTTTGCACATGTCATTATAATACTTTACTTTGTCTCCTGGAGCTGACCTTTGAAATCTTCTGTTCAGCTCTTTTACTTCATCATGTCTTCCTTTTGCTTTAGCTACTTGATGTTCAATAGCAAGTTTCAGAGTCTTTTCTGACATCCATTTTGGTCTTTTCTTTCTTTCCTGTCTTTTTAATGACCTGTTGCTTTCTACATGTATATGTCCTTGATGTCATTCCACAACTTATCTGGTCTTTGGTCATTAGTGTTCAATGTGTCAAATCTATTCTTAAGATGGTCTCTAAATTAGGTGGGATATACTCAAGGTCATACTTTGGCTCTCATGGACTTGTTCTAATTCTCTTCAGTTTCAACTTGAACTTTCATATGAACAATTGATGGTCTGTTCCACAGTTGCCCCCTGGCCTTGTTCTGAAACAACAAAAGTTTATTCTCTCACCCTGGAAGCCAGAAGTCTAAAATCAGCATTTCAGCAAGGCCATGCTCCCTCTAAATGCTCTAGGGGAAGATCCTTCCTTGCCTTTTCCTGCTTCTGGTGGCTCCAGGCATTCTTTGTCTTGTGGCAACTTAATTCCAATATCTGCCTTCGTCTTCACATGACCTCCTCTGTGTCTGTCTCAAATATCCTTCTTACTTTGTCTTATAAGGCCACTTGTCATTGGATTTACAGTCTATCTAGATAATCTGGGATAATCTCATCTCGAGATTCTTAATTACATCTGCAAAGACTTTTTTTCCAAATAATGTCATATTCATAGGCTCTGAATGGATATATTTTGGGGAGAACTCCATTCACCCCTGTACACCATTTTCTCCTTTCCTAATCTATTCCGCATATAACAGAGTAAGCTTTTTAAAAGCACAATCTAATTATACCAACCACACTCCTACCTCCCTTAGAATACTTCAGTAACACCCTTCCCCTTCCCTCCACTGCATTTTAAATAGAATCCTTACTCCTTTCAGTAGCCAGCAGACACAACCCTGCATGGCCTGGATTTTCCCTACCTCTTGCCGTCGTTCTCTATGCAACAGCCATAGAGACCTTCTTTCACTTCACAGAGTGGGAAGACTCTGTCCTGTCCCTAAGCAATCAGGAGATACTCACCCTGCTCTTCATCTGCCTGGCTCCTTTTCATCCTTCAGCTTCACCTTCACCTGTCACCTCTCTATCTGTACACTCATTTCAATTGCTTTATAGTGATATGTAGTTTGTAATTATATATTAGAGTCCCTGGGTAATGCAAATGGTTAACGCTCTCAGCTGCAAACTGAAAGGTTGGAGGTTCATGTCCACCCAGAGGTGACTCGGAAGAAAAATCTGGTGGTCTGCATCTGAAAAATCATCCATTGAAAACTCTATGAAGCACAGTTCTACTCTGACACGCATAGGGTTGCCATGATTCAGAATTGCCAAGAAAAAGGAGAAGAGCATTCCAGGCAGAGGTAAGACCAAAGACAAGCATATGCAAGAGTCCTGACCTGAGGTAGGAAAGAGCCGAGTGTGTTTGAGAAACTGAAAAACAGGAAAAATTAAATAAAGGAAGCCTTTGCTTCTTCCTGTGAGATTGTACACTCCATGGAAACAGGGCTTTGTTATCTGTATTACTACAAAATTCACCTAACCTGATGGACACAATGCCTGATATATAGGACACACTCAATACATATGCAGGACATGACTTACGTCCTTTGAAGTCAAGTATAGCAGCCACTCTGGACACACCTTAAAGACCAATTACTACTTGTGCAATTTAGTATTTTTCTCAATAGCACAGAACACAGCCAGTGTTTTGCACAGAAACTTGTACAGGCAGTCACTGCGTTACGAACAAGATCCGTTCCTAAGTTTGTCTTTAAGTCGAATTCGTAGGTAAGTCAGAATAGGTGCATGCAGCTCTTAGCATCAGTTAGTCAAATGTTTGTCTTAGTATATAGTATATATTTTACCTTTCCATGCATATAAAACACTTACGAAACATTTCTAAACTGTGCAATGTTTTCATTCATGAGCATCACAAAGTAGTGCATGCATTCATTCATTCATTATTATGAACCATTCTATTTAACTCAAATTTTAATATAATAGGCTTTATGACAGTCCGTTCTTAAGTATGAGTTGTTCATAAGACAGATATTCATAACCCGGGAACTGCCTGTATCAAACTACTTCACACACTCATGGGTTTTTTTAGTCATTTGTGCTTATCTGTGGACAAATTTGTTATCTTGGCTCAAAGTAAAATTTCATTAATAAATCCATGACCCATTTCTTCTCCCTACCATCCCCCTCCCTGGCTTTGTTCTCTGTAGGCTGTGGGCTAGTCTGAATGTTGTGTGGCCTCATCTCGACTGACTTGTGACTCACAAAAATAACTACCTTGGCACTTTTTTTGTCTGAACTGCTACCCTAGCAAAGGCCCTATGAATACTTTATAAATATGTATTGATGATGTGATGAAAACTCAATTGTGATAGCATCTATATGTTAAGAGTCTACATTTATTCAACTTAGTCATTATTTGTACAATGAGATTTGCATTAATTTTTCAAAAAGCTAAGATAAGGACATATTATAAAGTGGTAAAAGTACATTTTAGAATTACTAAGAAATAATTCCAATGGGAATATAAAATAAGCTACTATTACTGAACAAATGAATGAATAGGTCTATCTTGGGAGAAGTACAGACAGAAGGCTCCTTAGAAACCAGGATACTGAGACTAAGTCTTACATACTTTGGACATGTTATCAGGAGGGATCAGTCCCTGGAGAAGGACACCATGCTTGGTAAAGTACACAGTCAGTGAAAAAGAGGAAGACCCTCAACGAGATGGATTGACACAGTGGCTGCAACAATGGGCTCAAGCATGGCAACTGTTGTGAGGATGGTGCGGGACTGGGCAGTGTTTCATTCTGTTGTACATAGGGTCGCTATGAGTGGGAACTGAGTTGACAGCAACTAACAACAACAACTAACAATTACTAAACAGTTAATTAAAACTCATTGCCGTTGAGTAGATTCTGGCTCATAGCAGCACCACAGGGCAGAGTAGAACTGCCCCCACAGGGTTTCCAAAGAGTGGCTGGTGGATTTGAACTACCAACCTTTTGGTTAGCAGCCAAGCTCTTAACCACTGTGCCACCAGGGCTCTGAACACCTAATTAGTATCTACATTTATGTTAAATTTTTTCACATATATCATTAGTCCTGTTTAAAAAAAACAAAAAAAACTTGTTGCCGTAGAGCCTATTCTGACTCATACCAACCCTATAGGACAGAGTAGAACTGCCCACATTTTGGTTAGCAGCCATAGCTCTTAACCACTACACCACCAGGATTCCATTTAGAGAGGTATTATTATCCAAGTTTTACAAAAGAGAAAAATTAAGCCCTCTAAAATTAGGAAAAATTTTCAATGGCATAGAGTTGAAACCCAAGTCATTTTAACTGCAAAAGAATGAAGATCTCTGTTTCTCAGGTAATTGCGTTTATGGAAACCAGAAGTCGGTAAAGATACCTATTTTTAAAAGTGATCAGATTAGTCGTCCATTATTACATTAACGCTGCATAAAGACAATGCCAAGATCTCAGAAGCTTGCAGCAATAAGAATTTTTTCCCCCACCCATGGATCTATGTGTCAACTGCAAGTTGGCTGATCTTGGCTGGTCTCATCTAGACTCTGTTGAACTGGGCTGAACTCCAAGCTGCAGGTCAAATTTAGGTCTGCTAGACATTTCTTCATTCTTCTGAGGCAAGGATGACCTGAAGCAGATTGCAGAAACAGAAGAGGCCAAGCCAAATAGCAGCAAGTGGCAACACATTGAAAGTTTCTTTTTCCTTTCACATTTCATTGGTCAAAGCAAGTCACATGGCCAGGTTCAATGTCAAGTAGGAAAGGAAATACATTCCACCTATTCTACATGAGGAAACCCTGGTGGTGTAGTGGTTAAGAGCTTACAGCTGCTAACCAAAGGTCAGCAGTTCAAATCCACGTGCCAATCCTTGGAAACCCTATAGAGCAGTTCTACTCTGTCCTATAGGGTTGCTATGAGTCAGAACTGACTCTACAGCAATGAGGTTTTATTTAGTTTTTATTCTACATGAGATACTGCAAAGATACATGTCGGAAGGCATTAGCACATAATTGTATAATATGAACAGAATAAAGAATTAGGAACAATAATCCAACCTACTATAGCCTTCTTATGTCTAGTTTTGAGTTCAGGGAGCAATCTTGGATCCATTTATTTAAACGCAAGGTAGAATGAATAAATGAGATCAAGTCCTTTATAACTATTTATTGACAAAAATGCTTATTCTGAGATGTGTTTACTTACAAAGTTAAAGGTAAGTATATCCAACTCTTTGGGGAATATTATTAATCATAATGTATCAAATACAACAATAGAATCTGGGGGTTTCTGAACTCCCACATCCAAAGAAAAATTGATTAACAGCAAGAGTAATTTTTAAACCTGTCATATCAATAGCCATTAGCTACTAAAGTTTCTCACAAGGTGTTAGTGTATAGGTCTCACCTGCAGAAAGCTATTAAAGATCAGTAAAAAAAAAATTAAGAATTAAAGATTTTATTTAATATGCTGGGCTGGAAGAAAGAATTCAAATTCATGAGTGTAAGAGAGGCCAGTAAACATATTGATAAAGTCGTCCATATTGCAGTGTCTTCGGGGAAAAAAAAGGAAAACTACAATTTATAAAAGACCAAAGATCTTGGGCAAAAACAAATTAAATGCTAGAAATGAAGTGAGAAAGGGAGGAAACACATACACAAAATCACTCAATTAATTGCTTAGGCCAAAGA
The DNA here is from genome assembly GCF_000243295.1 of Trichechus manatus latirostris. Classification (NCBI taxonomy): domain Eukaryota; kingdom Metazoa; phylum Chordata; class Mammalia; order Sirenia; family Trichechidae; genus Trichechus; species Trichechus manatus. The sequence continues at coordinate 2,684,460 of NW_004444109.1, read as the reverse complement.
AGGGCAAACATTTTAACAGCAAAAACTCCATAAAATATTAATATAAATAACAGTAAAATGATATTCCATATCTATTATAAAACTAAGCAGAAAATATGTGTGTTGCTACTAAATTAGGACGGATTATTAGTATAATTGAGAGGTAATTAAGCTAAAGCAAAATTAAATTTCAGTAAGGAAAAGTCTAAAGAATTGTGAAAAGAAGCATAAACATTAGTTAAGGAGTTGTTAGTGTTTGATCAGATTTATATCTACAAGGGCAATCTAGAATGTAAACTGCAGTGATTTTACCAAAAGTATAATCACTCTGCCTGAATAATTTGTCCCCTGCCCCAGTATTTCTCTTTCCTAAATGGTGGCTGAGGTGTGGAGAAGGAAATACAGTTTGTGGATAGTTTCATCTCCATCCTTTTTTGCTTAAAACAATCCAGGCTCACCTGTAGATTTTAATTAGTGTTTTCTTTAATATAAAGTAATGTGACCAGGGAATCCTTGGGTGGTGCAAACAGTTTCTAACCAAAAGTTTGGAAGTTCGAGTCCACCCAGAGGCAGAAAGTCTGGCAATCTACTTCTGAAAAACCAGCCATTGAAAATCCTGTGGTGCACAGTTCTACTCTGACACACATGGGGTCTCCATGAGTTGGAACCATTCAACAGCAACTTTTTTTTTTTTTAAATGTAATCAACAGTCAGAGTGCAAAGGTGATGGTGGTACCATGGGAGGTAGGGTGAATATGGAATACTGACATGATAAGACTGAATAGAAGAAGCAATGGCTCAGCAAACCTGGAAGCCCTCGTGTGCACACAATCTTATTAATCTTTTTATATAAAAGCAATATTCATTTCTTGATAATGACATTCTTTGTGGAACAAAACCCTCCCAAATTGCCTCTGAACTCTTCCCAAAGAGGAGCTAATTTAGTGCCCCCTCTCTCCTAAACAAATTGCATATTTTGTTCCTAATTATAATGTCATTATCATAAGGCAAAAGTCCAATCGCCAAGGCAACCAGGAATGGCATGTCTTCATTGCAACTTTGATCAAGACCTTGAACTCTATTTGGTCAGATTATTTATTATTTGTGACAGCCCTCACGCTTGGATTAAAGTGATGCAAATCTTCCACAGCTCAACCATTTCTCCTAGTCTTGTCATTGTGCCTACACTACCTCTCAATGTCTGGATGACTTGCAGAGATTCTCCTCTCTGACTCATAATTCTTCTTCAACATCTCTCCTTACTTATAAATATCTTCCTAACATTTTATCTCCCCATTTAAAAAAAAAAACACTACTGAGTCTTAACTTTAAAAATAATGATGTGTCTCACTTCTTTTCAGTCTTTATTAATCTGCTATTAGCATATAGTACCAATAGAAGAATAATGGTAGGCTCTTTGATTATAATTCCTCATATAAAGTTGTATAAAATGTCAACACTTGCAATTTCATCTTAAACTGCAAGGTGACATTCTCTTAATCTAACACAATTGCTGGACACAGATGCAATCTTTTGACTACTGTAGGTAGCTTTGCTCTATATCTTTGTTCTATTTTTTCCCACATTTAAAAAAAAAAAAATCCCGAAGTTTCATCAGTATAAATTAATGTATCCTCAGAAGGCCATTCAGATGTTGTTCATATCACCCAACCTACAGAGCCTTTTCTATATTTCCCTAGACCATGATGCATCTATGTTGCCATTTGCCTATATGACCCTTCTGACTATCAGTTGTTCTGGATTACTGCACTAATGTTCAATGCACATAGAAGAGAATTTTAACTGCCAAATGCACTAGAACCAGATTGCACATAGGCCCAATCCCCCTTAAGCCCAGCTCTACACAATAATGTGTGACCTGAACAATCCGGTATGTGTGATCCACGTGACATTCTGTAACACAGTCAACCTCTGTCCCAGAGGTGTTCCCGTTGCTAGTACAGCACCAAAATGGAGCAAACGAAGCCACATTTAATAACACAAAATTTAGTAACAGCCGTACTCACTACCCAGCATATGCAAATATACTCAGTCAAAAAAGATCCTGCTACAACATTGCCAAACAATATCATTAAAGGTGCCAACTACATATTCGAATGACACCTCCTACATTTTTATGCCCTCGAATAAACCGTTTGCTACTGTATTTATTCAATTGTCACAGAAACTAATGAGAGCGTAAATGTAGTCAGCCATGAGAAATAAATGCCCAACAGCCAATGTAGGTTATGTATTAAGATGTGGGTTATATCAGGGCAGGTTATTTCTGTAGGGACTCCATCCTTACAAATCCTCAAGCATATATGGTGTTATATGACAGATTGCTCTGTCAAGGTGCCTGCCTCTGAATTCCAGGTGTGCTCCATTTTACATCTGTTACTTCACAAGTGCATCAGACATGAACAGCAAACCATATGGCTTCCCTTACTGGACCTACTTTCAATCACAAATATGCACAAATTACCCAAGCAGAAGCTGATGCCACCTGAAAATGCCAACAGTGAATGGTGTTGGGTTGGGTGCGCAGACATAACTCAACATGAGTTTACAGCAGCCCTGAACATCCTGTCTGTTGCTTCCCAGTTGACCCTGATCTACGGTATCTGGGTAATAAATGTGCACATTTAGAACAGTCTGTTCAGTTACAGCTCTGTGCTGGGAATCAAGCAAGTTACAAATAGCCCCAAGTCCACATACAGTAGTGACACGCATTAATGGTGTCACTATCAGGCAATCATTCTATGCCTATCACTGACTCCCACAGGCAATAAAAATGATAGCCGGTAGCAACATGGCCATTAACAGGCTCCAGCTAGGGGATAGCAAATTACACTTAGTACCATGATTGTATCTTCAATTAGTTTTGTGAGTGAATGTGCACGTGCCTGAGTGTGTGTGTGTGTGTATGTCCTAATGATGCATCTTTAATGAGTGTGTCTGGTCACTAGTTCACTGGCAAAGAAACATTAAGTAAGACAAAACAGGATGTTCATTTCTTAGAAGCTTTGCTGACATCGCCAGCTCATGAACTCTCATGAAGTGTGTTTTCCCTGCACAGCAGTTTTTGTTGGTGTGTTTCTGTTTGTTGTGTTTTGTTTTGTTTATGACACAGACTCGGAACTCCAAACCTTCACGCAGGCCAAGATGCTTTTTGAGAAAGGAACTCTCTGAAAGCCAAAAAGATCAAAATGCTCCAATAGTGTCCCTTAAGCAGTGGAAAGATGTTCAGAAAGGCAGATCTACTTGAAATTTCCAAGTTATAATAGAACTTTTTTGACCCTCATATTCATAATGCCTTAAGAATGACTTTTATAGTTGTTGTAATGCCTCTTTTATCATGCATTTATCATAAACTCTGCTTGAAGCAGTCTCAGGTAGAAAAGCTTTCTGTATTAAAAAAAAAAAAATTCATTTGTTCCACTGGTGCTTTTAAAAATTACTTATTTAAAAATAGTAAAATGTTGACAGAGCAGCAAATTAACATTATTTAAGAACATTCAAAACTGATCTAATTTTACAATGACTAGAGAGGTTACCAGCATTTAACACGAGGACAAATAAGAGATGTGAAAGTTCAAAACTGAAACTAAACCGAACACTATTGGAAACGTTAGCGTGTTGTTGATCTAGACGTCCAAGACCTTACACTGGCATTGCAAACTTAGTGCTGATCAAAGCAACAACCACACACATGGCACCGAAGTTTGCTCTGATTATTGGCTTTCTCAGCTTCTCTCTGTTTCCTAGTATGTGGTGAGGTTGGCTGTATTTCAATATTATTTATTTACTTGTTATCAACTTAGGCAATGAATTCTACAGTCAAGAGCATCATACGCTATCTTTCTCTTGGCCAATTGTATTGATTTAGTTCTTTTCTCATTGGCAGATAAATTCAGCTTATGTAGCAGCAATTATCCACAGGGAACATTAGTAAGATTCATAAGATATAAGAAGCTTGCTTGAGTCCCCTGGACTAGCCTTAAAATCTGACTTTGAGACAATCTTTTATTTATGCAAGTCTAAAATCTCACCAGCCTCACCTCGTTAATCTTGAGTTGAATGTCACGATTTACAGTCTAGAGATATAACTTGCATAAACATGTTCCTACCTTCATCAAAGGAGATTTTTCTTTTTTTTTAATAGAAACTTGTATCTGAGGATTAAAAGCTCAATGTAGATTCATAACTCTCACCCAGATAAAGAAACGTCATGAGGGGCAGTGGTGCTAGGACTACAAAGACTGGGAGTCCACCGTAGGGAAATACATAGAACAGTGCCTTCTGACAGGTTGAGGCTGCCTCAGTATTAACTGATTTAATTTGATTATCCCACTTCCTGCCAATTTAGTAATTTTTTATTAATCACACATGAAGCTATAAACAGGAAGTTAATTCCATTAATTATGCAGGAAGAAATACAGAATAGACTCTTTGGCCATATGGTGACCAAAATACTGTGCTAAACCAAGAACAGAAAGAGGAATTTGTTGTCATGGCCTTAATAATCTACATCATTAAAATTATTAACTATTGAGTCATTAGAATTTAACAGAGGAATAATACTTAGGTCATATCTTAATATTGTCCCACTGCAAAATTGCTTCATTTGTGGTTTACTTACCTGAGTAGATAAATTTTCTCTCTACTCACCTGGCTGTTTAAGAATTCCTTATAGCAAAGACCTGGAGAATAATAAACATTTTGCAGCTTCCAACATAATTGACTCTCTTGTTTGTTAATTACAAAAACATTATTTTATTCAGGCATTTTACCTCCATGAAATTGATATAATACTGTATATCAATGGATATAGCCAGAACTCTACAATCCTCAAACTATTAACTCCGTTAATTGAGATACAGATGTTGGGCATCCAATATACAGCCTTATAGCCATATGACTAAAATTCATTTTGGGTATTTTGAAGTGTTATATCATTTAATCCCCTTGTCTTTAGAAAGTAGATATGTTTATTCTCATGCTAATTATGGGCATTTGGATCCTTCAAGGAATGTCAGAACCATAAATGTTAAATTTACTAATTCCAACTATTGCAAAAACCCTAAACTTAGTATTGTTTGTCTTTGGTAGAAGCAATTCGATTTTTGATGTTACAGCAACAATAACCTTAAAAATGTTCAGTAGCAAATGTTCAGTGAAATTTTATGGATTTCTATTGAATTAAATACCAAAGTGTAACCCTTCATGTCTAGCATATGAACATATGTAGATCCATGTGGTATTCTTACACATTGTTTTGGAATATTTAAAAATAATCTGCAAAGAAAGAAGTGGTTAAGGTTTATCTACTATGAAACTGAAGAAAGAAGAGAAACGTAAGTTACAGAGAAATAGAGTGAGGTAGTTAACTCAGGACACACCTAATTCTACCTAGTGAGATGAAGTTAAAAGAAACAAAGAGAAAATAATCAAATACGTGACCAGCCATGTGCTAGTAAAGTGATCACATCATAAAAACTGGTTGATCAAAGATAAAAGATAAGGCTTAGGAAACAACAATTACTGCATTTAAAATTCCAGCCATCTAATGACTAAATAATTGGTCTATTGCTGCTGAAACTCCAGTCCTTTGAATGTGACCATTCAGTCTTCAACAAGAAATGAAGACTTATCAGCTGATGCCATCAGTAACTTCCATATTTCCCCAACTTCCGGGACCAATAGTTGTTCTCATATGGAGACGGCTAGCTGACCCCCAACAGTTGTCCTCTTCTTCCTTGTTGTTGTTGTTAGCTTCCTTTGAGTCAATTCCGACTCATGATGACCCCACGTGTGCCGAGAAGAACTGCTCCATAGGGTTTCCAAGGCTGTGAACTTTCGGAAGCAGATCTCCAGGCCTAGCTTCCAAACATCTATGGGTGGGTTCAGGCCACCAGCTTTTTGACTAATAGTAGAGTGCTTAACCATTTGCATCACCCAGGGCCTCCATTCTTCCTCCTTAGTACTCAGATTTTTGCTGGGTACCTGGCCACTCAGAATACTTCAACTTTTCCCACCTCCTTTGCAGGTTAAGTGTGGTCATGTACCTAAGTTTTCCCAATTAAATGTAAGCAGGAGTCATGTGCTAGTTTTCAGATACTTTGTTTTAAAAGGTAGCTGATGCCTAGTTTTTATCCCTTCTTCATGTTTTATCTTCTTGCTAGCTGGAATGCAGATGTGATGATGAAACCTGGAGTAAACCCCCTGACCTATGACGTGATCTTATGAATGAAAGACACAAATAATAAAACAATAAGACAGAAAAAAAATGTGAATTCTAGTACCATACCAGCCCTGAAATACCTACCTCTAGAATTTAGTGACTAGAAATAGATTTCCATCTTGTCGAAACCACTATTTTTGTTGTGTTATGTTTTGTTTGTTTTTATCTCTAAGAGCTAAACCAAATTCTTCTCTAAACAGTGCTGATAACAATGACCCTTGAAATTGTTGACAATTAGTTATTTGGATAGTGATCTCAAGCAAGCATATGGCTGTCATTTAGGAAAAGAAGCTGTGGTTTGCAACTGTCATAGGAACGCTCTCTTGAATCTGGCCTCTCTCCATCCTTTATCCTTCCGGAGTCTATCCACTGACTATCGGTAAAGTAAAATGCATTAATAGTTTTAATTAAGAAAAAAGAAAGACCTTAAAATCTATAGAATATAAAAGGTCTGACAAATGTATTATGACAAGAAATAAGATTAATAACTTATTTTATTAATAAACTATAATCATATATTCGTTTTTATAAGAATATTTGGCTGATAGTAACATAGTAAAACAAGCTATGGGTGGGAGCTAGGGGATAAAATCATTGTCTCTAGTAATAGTATCTACTAATGAGTACATACTTAGAGTATGAAAAGATGAAAAATATTAAAATTATATAAAAATACAAGTATCTTAATTTGAATATTTTAAGAGTTTTTAACAAAGTGTGCTTGGATTGCTGGTGGCAGGGGAGTTCTCTTCTTTTCCCCTCTCCTTGTTGCTACCTTGGCCCACAAAATTGGAGTTTTCATCAATACCTCTGCCTTCTAGGGGATGTGCTTCTATCAGCCTGCACTTTTAGGCTATCTTCCAATAACTCATTTTGATAAGAGCCTGACTTGCATTGGTCACGTTTAACTTGTGGTGGGGTTAGCATGGGGAGGGTATCTATTCATTCATGGCCTACTCTCTTGACCTTGTTGGCCTGTGAACAGTGGACATTTTCTCTTCAAATTCCAGGTTCCCAGAGAAAGAACATTGTAAGTCAGGGCTTTCCCCTCCCATTCCTATAATGGACCTCAGGGCCAAGCCTAATTCTCCTGGTGAGCTAAACAGTGAATAGGACAGTTATTTTAATTCCCATCCTGCCCTGTTATTACTGTTATCGACTTAGATAAGAGCCTTGAGGAGAAGAGGGGTCAGCAGTGAGGCTACTCCAATAGTGATATTCTGAGCTGCTCCAGTGTAGCAGAGCAGGGTCAAATGAGGAAGGTGAGTGGTCCATAATGCTCAAACGTTTTATAGTGGTCCATTTTAAATAACTATGATTTGATCAAAATTCTGTAGAAATCATGTTTCTTTTTCTTCTTCCTCTTTGAGTCTGTGCTGTGGTTTTAAAAAAATATCTATCAAATAGAACACATAAAAGTATCACTGTTCTATACATTAGTTCTCTGAGCTTGAGAACAAGTACCACAAAATAGTATAATTTTCAATTCACTGAGCAATGTCTTCCATGGTGCCAACTGAACACACAGGGAAGCAAGAGTAAAACTCCAGGTATTTGGGTTTTTGGGGGAAATAAACATACCAAATTTTATATATCCCTCAGATACATGCCAGAGAAGCAGCCTTACACAACAGAAAGTAGTTAGTATCATCATGGCCCAGTAGTTAGGGCAATCAGGAACCCTGCAGAATGTTAATATTGAATTTTACCTGAACCCTGTGAGAACTGGAAAACAGCAATAGCTGAAGAAATCCCCCCACTCTGTGTTTAATAAAATGGTTTGTTGCAAATAATCATCCTTCCCACATGACTTCAGTAAGACAGATGGATGCCCTCTTGATTACCTATGACAAGGCCACATACAGACTCTCCAAATTCCCATTCCTTGCTTCATAAATGAGTAACTCAATTACTTGTCCCCATTGATCAATCAGAAACAAAGTGCTTGTTAACCCAGCTTCGGTTAAGCTTCTCTCCTTCCCTCAAAATCTTCTTTAAGGGCCCGTCCAGGAAAATAGGCAGACCTCAGCATAAAACATTCTGATTTACAATTCGATGATGTCACCCACTCATCCCACTTCCCTACATCTGGACTTTCTTTTCCCTCCTTGGAGCCCTGGTGGCGCAGTGGTTAAGAGCTATGGCTTGCTAGCTCGAATCCACCAGTCGCTTCTTGGAAACCCTAAAGAGCAGTTCTACTTTGTCCTATCGGGTCACTATGAGTTGGAATCAGCTCGATGGCAATGGGTTTGGTCTTTTTTGGTTTTGTTTACACTCAGTCTCTATAAAAGAAAACTGATCTTATAGTAGGAGCATTGTCCCGGTTGTAGCAGTCCCTCACTACTGCAACAGTCCCTTTCCCTTTCCCTCTATTCCTTCCTGAATAAAGCTTCTCCTAGCAAAGCCTGCATTTGTTTTTTATTTGACAGGCACCATTACAGTGGTGCCCAGTGAGCCGTGTTGGAGCCTGGGGCTAAAGCAAAAATCAGTTACAATGGTACTGCCTTTATTGAAAATGTTGATTTTTTTTCATCACGAGTTCTGCACTAATTTTGGTTATGTTTAATATTGCATTAAAATATTACTCATCTCTGTTACTGAGTTTTTTGTCTCCTCCTTATGTTTTATGCCCAAGCCGAGTGCCACACTCCCCTCACCCTAGTCTCAGCCCTGAATTTCAGAGTTTAACACCGGCTGTATGTGTGACTTCTATCAAGTTCATCTGCATTTCTGGATCTTAGAACATTTAAAATGTAGTACTAGCTGTTGCGTCTTGACCTCACATTATCAGTGATGACGGGCAAAGCCTGTGCCATGCATGATCCCTGAAGTTGTTAGGTGTCATAGAGTGATTCCAGCTCATAGCGACCCCATGTGATAGAGTAGAGCTGACCCACAGGTGTTCTAGGCAGTATGAGTTGGAAGTTGGAAGTGACTGGACATCAATGGGTTTGGTATTTTTTGTTTGTTTGTTTAATCTTTATACAAAAGCAGATCACCAAGTCTTTCTCCCACGGAGCCGCTGGGTAGGATCAAACCACCAACTTTCAGGTTAGCAGCTAAGCGCTTAACCATTTGCTCCCTCAGGGCTCCCTGATCTCTGAAGAGTTGACATCAAATAACATTAAAGCAGTCTTGTTGTTGTCCTCAAAAATACAAGTTCCCTGCCTGTGCTAAGCAGATTCGTAACACGTTGTTGTTGTTAGCTGCTATCCAGTTGCCCTTGACTCATGGCAACTCCACGCACAGCAGAATAAAATGCTGCTCAGTCCTGTGCCATCCTCATGATGGGTTGGGGATCTGTAGGGCTTCCATTGGTTGATTTTCTGAAGAAGATCATTAGACTTTATTCCTAGTCCATCTTAGTCTGGAAGCTCTGCTGATACCTGTTCAGCATCATAGCAACACAGAAGCCTCCACTGACAGACAGGTTGTGGCTGTGCATGAGGACCATTAGCTGGAATGAGGTCTCCCACATGAAAGTGAAGGATTCTATCACTGACCCACCAATGATTCATATCAGGGTTGGCTAAACCATTCCTTAGGTAGGAGCCACGTGTGCACATCAAAAAGTGCACATCAGGAGAATAGTAAAATGTGAACCCCTTTGGAGGAATTTTTCTTCTTGTTAAAAGGAAAGTATGTAGAACTACTAAAACCTGCAGATATTTAATAAGAACCAGCATCTGTGTTATGCCCACTTCAAATTATACAGCATCCTTCTAGTCAGTTCAGGGCTTCTTACATGCACTGATGCTTAAAGCACAGCCATAGCAAAAGGCTGGACTGACAGTTTTCCTTGCCTCTAGCAACCGCTCAATGTTCTGTTTTATTTTATTTGGCTTTTGGTTGGTCACCCTAAACGACCAGCCTGCAGCGACAGCAAACACTTCTCCCCTCTGTGAGATCGGCTAGACCGTTCTATCGACCCTCATCCGCTCTGCCTTCTGGGGACCACAAAGGTGAGGTGAAGCCCTCACAAGGCACCACACACAGACATGCACAGACATGTACATCTCTACTCTCTGAACTGATGCTGTCTGGAGTGTTGAGATTGTTGCCAAAGAACAACAGGTATCTTCAGGGAGAAAAGTGTTCCCGAAATGTAAGATTTTGTCAGGTAATGACCTCATGATTTTGAAAGTGTCTCACAATTGCTGCCTCGTGGTGATTATAGGGTAGGGCTCCGTATGCTTAGTGAAAAGGTCCAGAGTAGGCCTTGGGAGGGAGGTGAGGTGTCTGGCAGGACTGACATGCAAGGAAAGATTATAAAAACCAGGTTTCTCCAGCCTGACAAGGAGCATAGTTAGAAAGGAACTTAATTGCACTATTTAAGATTAGGAAAGGTACAGGGGGAACAAAGTTATCAATTCCAAGCATAAAATGCCATTGCACAATATGAGAATAAGTATTCATATGAATGGCGCAGCAAGAAAATTTAAAAACCAATAAAATGAAATACTTCTGCACACGGTGGAATTCAGCGCTGCAGGAGAAAGTCAAATGCAGTCACTGTATTTTAAAAGGAGGCTGAATAATTTTATGACCACTATAAAAGAGGAGACAGGCTTAAATTTCTGCAGGAGGTAGAAATGAGGAAAAACTTCCTAAGTACAAAGGTAGCGAGACCCTGTAGCAGGCATAATCAGAGGACTTGGATTTGCCACATTGTCGGTAGCTTTACGGCTATTTTGTCACTCCTATTAGTCAAACCAGGGATCTGCTCAACCTTCAAGCCCATAGCCTTTTGTTTTGCTCTGTATTGCCCTACTGTCTTTTGTCTTTCACATTTGTAACATTACCAAGGCATTTATCATGAACTCTCTGGTGATCCCTTCCCTGAAATTCATGCCCACCAGAGTGATTGGCCAGATGCTGTTTACTTTGCACACAGATTCCTGAAACCTGCTTGAAACCTCAGTCCCTCCTCCACTTCAAATCACATTATAGCCCCGAGGAGTTACTGTGAGCTGACTCTAACTGCACACAGAAATTCCACTAGATTTCAAGTAGGTTGCCTTAACCTCTTATGTACCACAGACCACAATAATCCATCAGAACGTGCTGGTTTAACCACATCCTGCTGTTCCCTAATAGCCAGCAATGAACCTGTAAATAAATTACAATTTTGATTCTGGTGACTGTTGGTTGGTTCACACTCCCTAAGGGATCATTTCTTGGTGGCTCCCTACAATAACCCCTTACATTTGTGTAGCATTTCTGAAGCTACAGTGCATTTCTATACACATATCATTTGATAATCACAGAAACTCGTTAGGGAAGTGAGGGCAGAACAGGTATTAATATCTTCTTTGGAAAATGAGAAATCAGTTTCATTTCTGCTCAAGTGCTAGCATCTTCTGATTCCTGGTGCTCTTCAATATACAAGATGATTTACTACAGCTAAGCAAGACTGGCCATTTTATTCACAAACTCTCCTCCTTCCCCTGCCTCTTTATTTAAATGTTCCACCACATCTAGAATGGTCTGCCTTTTCTGATTGTCTAAGCTCCTTCAATGCTATTTACTCCAAAAACAAACAAACAAAAAAAACCTTCATTTACTTAAAATCATCTTGCATCCCAAGCAATGATCCATAATACACACATTTCTCTAGGACTATTGACCTAGTGGAGCCTGAGGGTGCAGTGGTTAAGAGCTCAGCTGCTAACCAAAAGGTTGGCGCTTTGAATCCACCAGTGGCTCCTTGGAAACCATATGGAGCAGTTCTCCTTTGACCTGTAGGTGACTCGAACGCAAAGGATTCTGTAAAAGCATGTTTGCAACCGTAAAATACCAGGGAACGGATGAAGTGTGTAAAATCCACGATGTTACTCATTTTATATACCTCATAGATTCTGAAACATCTTCCATACGACTGTTTATATTTTCATTCATTTACTCAATAAATATCTGAGCACCTTCCATGTGCTAAGACGTTGAGGATATAGAGCAGAGAATAAAACAGACTTTCTGCCCTTATTGAGTTTAGACTCTACGGGGAAGACAGACAGTAAACAAATCAATTAAGAAATGTAGAGAATGTTAGATAGTCTGAAAAAAATAAATTAGGTTAAGAGGGAACAAAGTGTCAGGATCGAGGCAAGAGGGTGAAATAGAGATAAGGCGACCAGGTAACATTTCACTGAGAGGGCGACTTTTGAGTAGCGACCCGAATGAAACAAAGGATCTAGCCATGTCGATATCTGAGGGAAGAGAAATGCAGATAAAGAAATAGCAAGTACAAAGGCCCTGACATGGGGTTGTGTCTGTGAGTTTCAGGCAATAGCAAAAAAGCCTGTGTGATCACAGTGGAGTGAATGAGGGCGATGGTCATAGAAAGCAAAGTCAGAGAGGTACTGGGGCCGGTAATAGAGGAGATGAAGAATCATGTGGACAGAGAATGATATGAACTAAGGCATTTTTACAGGATTGTTCTGTCTGTTTGCTTGAAAATAGATCAAGGTGGGGAGAGGACAGAAACAGGAATATCAGTTAGGAATCTATTGCATTAACCCAGGCAGGTGACTTAGTTGCTTTTATCAGTGAAGTAGAAAGCAGGGTTGTGAGTTGAGAGTAAGGATGGGATGGAGGAGGCTTTGGAGGAGAGGAAGAAGTATGAAACAGTAATCTGAGAGACTGAGAGAATAAGGAGATTAGTATACCGTCTGGGCAACACTGAGTCTCTTTTGAAATTAATGATCATGTATTTGAAGTGAAACCAGTCATCTTGATTGTGCATTTTGTTCCACTTATTCCAGCTGCATGGGTTCAAGCACAGACTAATCAAAAAGTTTGTTCGAAAGTTTATGGTTTAGTCAAGTGAGTATAACAAAGGGAAAAGGAGAGAGGAGTTAAGAGCATGTGCAAGAGAATGATTACGATGACTGACACAGAATTTAAGCTTGGTAAGGGATTGGAAATGGGGATTAGGGATAGTTAAAATGTAGGAACCCGGGGATTAAAAGATTGTTGCAAAATTCTAACTGACAAAAAAAGATCAGACTCACCGGTCTGATAGAAACTGGAGAAACCCCGAGAGTATGGCCCCCAGACACCCTTTTAACTCAGTACTGAAGTCACTCCTGAGGTTCACTCTTCAGCCAAAGATTAGACAGGCCCATAAAACAAACAATAATACATGTTGCTTAACCATGTGTACAAGACTAAATGGGTACACCAGCCCAGCGGCAAGCCTGAGAAGGCAGAAGGGGACAGGAAAGCTGGATGAATGGAAATGGGGAAACCAAGGTTGAGAAGGGGAGAGTGCTGGCATGTTGTGGGGTTGGCAACCTATGTCACAAAACAATATGTATATTAATTGTTTGATGAAAAACTAATTTGCTCTGTAAACCTTCATCTAAAGCACAATTTAAAAAAAGAAAGAAAGAAATTACAGCCTTGGAAACCCTAATGGGTGGTTCTACTCTGTCTATAGGGTCACTATGAGTCAGAATTGACTCAACGGCGACAGGTTTTTATATCCAGCAGTACATAAGAAAATGCCCAACAAATTTAGCTATCATGAAAATGCAAAATAAAACTACACTGACCAAATAATATCCCAGAAACACATCCACACATGTATAGGACTTTGGTTTATGACAGAGAATGTACAGGACTTTGGTTTATGACAGAGGTGGCATGTCAGATCAGTAGGGGAATGACAGGCTGTTCAATATTGTGTAAAATAATATTTTGTTGGATGAGTCTTTTAAAGTTTAATTTAAAAATTTCTCTTTATTGTGGTGAAAAAAGAAAAGATTGTTGCAGTTTGGATAATTGAAGGCATCAGCTGGAAAGATGCGGAGGGAGGATGGTGAGAGAATGGGATTTTTGAAATTGAGATAATGGATAGGTTGTAGCTATGGGTACGATTATAATGATAGGAGTGGTTGGCTGAGATCTTGTGGAGGCCAAGATCAATAAAGGAAAGAAGATACAGAACCTGAGAGGGCAGGGTACTGGAAAGAGCATCTACATGGATTTTGAAATCACTAAGAATGTGACAGGAGTGATATTGGCGAGAGAAATAGTGAGTGAGCAGCTAAAATCTTCAAGGAATAAGGGGCACCACCAAAAGGCATGGCGGGGCAGCAAATGGTTGCAACAAAAGGTGCAGTGCATGATACTGTAGTCTGATGCCTCCCATGGGAGTAAAAATTGGATCTTTTTAAGGAAGAGGAGGGTAGGAAGAATGATCTGGAAGTCAAAAGGAGCAAGGAAAACTGCACACCCGGCCTTTCATTCTGTTCAACAAGGAATGTGGGAGAGAAAACAGCCATATCTGAGAGACTACAGGAGAAATAATGTCATCAGAGGAAAGCCAGGCTTTAGTTACAACGGAAAAGTGAAAGGAATTTCCATAGAAGAGGTCAAGGATATAGGGATATTTTTGCTAACTGACCTTTTGTCCCAGCAAAACTAAAGTGTTTCATGAGATGGAAAGAGATGAGCCAGCTGGGATGAGGGACTGGAATGATCTGGGGTTCTTGAGCTTCTCTTGATGACTGATATGAACAGGAGTAAAGGGCATGATGGGATTAGGCCTTGTGGTTCCTAATAAGATAATGGAAGGAGGCTGTTAGCCTGAGCAGAAGGTGTGGTGAGGGTGAACTCTTATGAAGAGTTCTGGAGCTTCTACTTGACTTCTAATGATGGCAGCATGGAACCTACAGAGGGGCAGTCTTATTCCTAAGGCACAGCTATTCTCCTGGACCTTGCTGCTGGAGGCCTGCAGAGGGATGGCTATCCCTAGTGCTCTGACTCCTTTCAGACTTCTGCCAGCACAGCTTATAGGCTGCAGAGACTGCAAAGGCAGTAGTGGTGGTACCTGGTAGTCTCCATCTCCCACTGCAGGAGTAGCCAAGGTTGTCTACAGAAAGTGAAATTGTTGGGAAGGCTTGAGGAGAGTTTTAAAAGGAAATTCTAAACATATACACCTGTTATACTCAGTACAGTATGTAAATTATTTACAAAAAAACAATTTTGGAAGGGGGGACTATTAAGAGGTCTACAGTCAATGACACAGATGAATACTGACTTCTTAATCTAGCTGGTCATCTTTGGTTATCGAAGTATTTTCTGAGTGGTAAAAGATCAAGCCAGCAAAAATGGGGAAGCCTGAGGCAGCTGAGAGATGGTAGGAAATTCCAGAATGCCTCCTGAAAGTGTTGCCAGATAAAATACAGGACACAAAACTGCATTTGAATTTCAGATAAACAATAAATAATATTTCAGTATAAGTACGTCCCATTACAATATTTTTATTTGCTAAATTGGATAACTCTATTCCTAAAAGAATTATGGAAAATCAGTAAAGATATTTGGGTGGTCAAGCTTCGCCTGCCATAGAGTAACAAATTGCAATGAATGTTGCTGCTGTTGTTAGGGGCCATCGAGTGGATTTCAACTCATAACAATACCATGCGATAAAGTAGAAGTGCCCCACAGGATTTTTTTCTAGGCTGTAATCTTCACAGGAGCAGACTGCCAGGTCTTTCTCCCCTGGAGCTGCTGGGGGGGTTCAAACTGTCAACGTTTTGGTTAGCAGTCGAGCACTTAACCATTGCACCTCAAGGGTTCCATTCCCCAATGAGTATGCCTCAGAAATAGTGGAGAGATCTTAACATCTCCTTCTCCCAAGTTACTCTTTCTAGTTTTCCCACGTCCCAAATAGAGCTTGGAAATATACAAGTAAATCCATACACATGGGACAAAAAGGAAGCTCTGGGCAGGATGACCCCTGAAATAATATTTCCACCATGTTGTAGGTGTTTCACAGTCTGCTCTCCCCTGCTGGACCTCAGACATAGCCTTGGATAAATATTCTATACTTTTTCACCCTAACAGGTATTCAAGGAAGATGGAAGAATTTTTTTTTTCTGATGAAATATCTTAAATTTGTCAATTTAAATATAAAAGATTGAGCCTTGTTAAGCCTAACACTTGTATTCTGTTTACTTAGAGCAAAGATGATACCCCCCGACTATTGAAGGCCAGCAGTTACCAGAGCATATCCTGTGTTATACTACCTAATGGCATAAGTCATATGGTGGTCAAAACATGAAAGAAATGCAGTATATTAAAGTCTTCTATCAATCCAGTAAGGAAGAGCCAGCTGGATAAATCAGAATAGACTTCAAATAATCACTCTATATGAACTTGCAAATTTATCCAGATTCCTATCTCAAAAGCTAACACATTTCATGCTCTTTCTCATATTTAAATCTAGATAAGTGAATTTCCAATATCCTTTGAGGATGCAGCCGTTATTTAATACTCTGATTTCATATTTACACAGCCCTTCTCATCAGAGGATCTTCGACCATTTTACCAACATAATTTAGTATTAATAACCATAAAAAACAATAATCGCAGCTACATTATTCTACTGCGCAACTAGTCAGAACACATTTATTTTCCTGGGTGTTTGGAAGTTCCAGCTTTATCCTCAAGGAGAAAAAGCAACCAAATCCTCTGATCCCTCAGAGGAAAATACAAAATAACTAAGGCCAGCCAACAGGACAAAAGAGTGATGTTTCTGAATAAACTCCACTTGTGGGAACCTCTAGAAAACCATTTTATATGCGCCATGAAAGAGGAAACTGTTTGGCATTGTGATGAAAATTTTGACAACATTTGTACAGGAAAGGAAACCAAGATTCTTATACTGATTAGGTTACTTGGATAAGTTTGTGTTTTTAGATTAATGTGATGATTCCTCAAAATGTGACTATGAAAACCCAACTTGGAAATGTATTTTTTATGTGAATAACTAATTGGACACAGCTTCCTCCATGAGCCCTGCACCTAAAACAGTTTTATCCTCCTTACCCCTCCCCCGCTCCACCATTGTACTCTACGCACAATGTAGCTGGAACGGTTATTTGTGTCACTGATCACTGATGTCTGATGGAGGTAGCGTTGTCCCTGTGTCCCCCAGTGACCTCCTCTCATCCCATGCATAAATGTAATACCCTTTAATTTTTCTAACTTGATCACTATGGTAATAAATTGCCGCAAACTAAGTGGCTTAAAACAAAA
Organism: Trichechus manatus latirostris; assembly: GCF_000243295.1. NCBI lineage: Eukaryota > Metazoa > Chordata > Mammalia > Sirenia > Trichechidae > Trichechus > Trichechus manatus. The sequence continues at coordinate 2,667,191 of NW_004444109.1, read as the reverse complement.
ATGTATTCTCTCATAGTTCTGGGGACCAAAATTTTGTGTGTATGTGTGTGTGTGTGTGTGTGTGTGTGTTTTAGGTGAAAGTTTACAGAGCAAATTAGTTTCTCATTAAACAATTAATACACATAATTTTTGTTACATTGGTTGCCAACCCCTTGACGTGTCAACACTCTCTCCTTCTCAACCTCGGGTTCCCCATTTCCATTCACCCAGCTTTTCTGTCCCCTCCTGCCTTCTCATCGTCCTTGCCCCTGGGCTGGTGTGCTCATTTACTATCATATACATGGTTAAACTACAGGTGTTATTGTTTGTTTTATGGCCTGTCTAATCTTTGGCTGAAGGGTGAACCTCAGGAGTGACTTCAGTGCTAAGTTAAAAGGGTGTCTGGAGGCCATACTCTCAGAGTTTCTCCAGTCTGTGTCAGACCAGCAAGTCTGTTTTTTTGGGTTTTGTGTGTGTGTGTGTGTGTGTGTGTGTGTGTGTGCGTGAGTTTGAATTTTGTTCTACATTTTTCTCCCTCTCTGTCTGGGACTCTCTATCGTGATCCCTGTCAGAGCAGTCAGTGGTGGTAGCCAGGCACCATCTAGTTGTGCTTGGAGACCAAAACTTTTAAATCAAGGTGTTGGTAAGGACATACTTGCTCTAGAGTGTCTAGGGGAGAATCTGTTCTTTGCCTCTTTCATCTTCTGATGGCTGTCAGTACAGGTGTTCCTTGGCTTGTGGCTGCATTCTTTCTGTGTGTCTACTCCTCCACTTGTCTCCAAAGATACACGTTATTGTGTTTAGGGCCACTGGACAATCCAGGATAAACTCCTCCTCTCCAGATTCTTAATATAATCATATTTTTTGCCATATAAGATAATATTCACTCTTTTGCCATCTAAGGTAATATTTACAGGTCCAGGGATTAGGATGTGGACATATCTTTTGAGGGGGGCAACTATTCAACCTACTAAACTTACCATTTACTTAATTTTACCTCAGAATGAACAAACTGGTCTTAGAAGAAATACAACCAGAATGTTCCTTAGAAATGAGAATGGCAAAACTTGGACCTGCTTACTTTGGACACATCCTCAGGAAAGACCAATACTAGAGAAGGACATCATGTTGGGTAAAATGAAAGGTCAGGAAAAACGAGGGAAACTCTCAATGAGATGGATTGACGCAATGGCCACAACAGTGGACAGAAACATACCAGTGATCGTGGAGATGGCACAGGACCTGGCAACATTTCGCTGTTGTACATAAGGTCCCCATGAGTCAGAGCCAAATTGATGGTGACTAACAACAAGGAATCTCAGGCCAGCTTTCTCTCAGGTACTTACACGTCCCTTTTCCCAATATTTAAACATAGGACCATAAGTAAAATGGACTTTTGTAAAAATCACTAGTTCCTGAATCCGAGAATGACCATGGAGAATTGAATTTAAAATGGATGGAGAAAGGGGAGGAAGAGCTCCAAGCAGGAAAATGAGCACGTGCACTCTAGTCTGTCTTGTACCAAATATGCAGTCGTATGTGTATGAAGATTAGCTGTAAAACTTGGCAGTCTCTCACCAGATGCTAACAATGATTTTTAAACTGTTCAAATAACTAGAATAAGTATGCCTCATTAAATGACACTGTGCTTGTCGAACACCTTACAGTGCAGTTTATTTGAGTTGATTTGCATAGCCAAATCTTGGTACTGCACCATTTCTCCCATTTTAATATGAAATCTCCTTTTGAAAGTTTTCTTTTCTTTTTTTGATCCCTAATCATCCACACATCAGCCTCCTCCCCTAAAATGCATGTCATTCACTCAAATCAGGTCTCAAAACTGAAGAAATAGCATGCTGGGAAGGCAGACTGAACACTGGACATTATTAGACACCGTGGGATTACCTAAGGAGCTCCATAGGAAGAAATTGCATTTCCATGTCACAGTGGTCTGAGATGGATTTAGGACAAGACACGGTAAGTAATAAAGATGTCTGTTGTATGTCATGAATCCTACTAAATCAATTAGTTGCTAAGATATAAGAAAATTTTCTCTACCCTCTTCCTCACCCCTAGCGCTACAAAGGCCATGAAGTTATCAAGCACAGGGGACTGAAGTGCTCCGCCAGCAGTCAGCCTCTGCGGGAGGCTCCTAAAAGGAAAATTTCTCTGATTGACAGTACAGTTTCAGATGGCAAGCATCATCAATGATACTGGACCTCTCTGCTGAAATGTTTATCCCATTCTAAAGACACAATGAGCTAATGTTTTTATCTCCCCATCTGAAGAACCTAAGTTGAACGAGAGCCCACAAGAAAGTGAGGACATGATTCCACACTGGGGCTAGTTTCTCTTTCCTTCCATTAACCATTTGAATAGGCAGCAATTAATCACCCTTCTCAGCCTTCAAGTGCAAAATCAGAGCTTTGTACTCTAATTCCAATTTGATGAATATTTAGGGGAAAGAATCAAGAAGATGGTAAGGATCTTGGACATTAAAATAAGAGCTTAGGCGTAGTGTAATTTCTATGTCCATTAGAATAGGTCATTTCAGAGGGAAGTTTTTTTTTAATAAGATAGTTATTTAATCATATTTGGGGGCTATAAAGTACAAACTCAAATATGACTAGTGATTTCATAAAGTAGGCACAAACAACATACAGCAATGAGACTGTTGCCCTTTCCGGTGTCACTTGGAGAGGCTACATTTACCAAGCATTCTGCCATTGCACTGGACCTTTTTGATGCTTTGTTTTGGAATTTAATTTAGAGTTGAGGGTGCATTCACTCACTATATATTTGTCCCTTGAGGCTGGATTTGATTTTTGAAAATTCTAAACTTCCAATTCCAACTTCCAAAATTCATTTGGACTCAAGTCTGATGAATGCCATCCCCCAAAGTGACTACTCTTAAAGCCAACTTTCTTTAATGAACGTCATTTTTATCATGCCCTTTCAGTCAATCAACAGACACTTACTGACTGAAACATTACCAGTAGTACCAAGACTGAGAGTTGCAAGTAAGAATACACAGACACCTTCACCTTTAAGGAGTTTAAAGTCTATTGTGGGAAAGAGAGGTAACTGAACAATTGCAGAACAGCTCAAATGATTCACAAACAGTGTTTGAGAGCATTTACAAAGGAATGATTAATCCCATCCAAGGGGATCATGAGGGGCTGGTAGAAAAAGTTGAACTTGATCTGGGCCTTGAGAGATAACTAATATTTCAATAAGGGTAATCAGTGAAGGATAGGAAAGGAAATACACTTCAAACAAATGTAATAACAAAGCCACAGTAAACAAGGAACCGTGTCTTTGTGGAACCATAAGTAGCCCATTTTTTGTGAGTAAGTCAAGAGTTATTTACAAAATATGAGGAAAGTAATAAATGTGGCCACTAAAAAAATGTACAACTGGATAGGAACTGTGAGAATGTCTAATTCAACTCCCTTGTCTTACAGATGAAAAAGTAAAAAGGAACTAGAGTGACTTGCAAAGGTCACAAGGCTAACTAGTTCTAGCCTGAACTGAGCCCAAGTTTTGTGCCATTCAAGCCAGTTTCCTTTGTACCACCCGTGTGTAGGTTGTCATCACATTGTGAAAGATGTCTCTTAAAAGTAATAATGAGTTTGAAGTTTTTGAGCAGGACAGTAATATGATCAAATATACATACACTAAAGATAACTCTGATGGCAGTAGAAAGAGAATGGAGAGAGAAAGACTGGTTAAAAAGCTTCTGAAGTCATCTGAGTTGGAATTAATGGGAGCTTCAACCAGGACCGTGATAACAGAAATGGAAAGAAAGTGATGGATTCAAGTGTAATTTCAAGGATGAAATTGCTGCAAATTGGTGACAAGGGAAAGGCAAGAATTGTAGGTGATGATCAGGCTTTAGAGCTTAAGTGAAGGGTTGATGGTACCCCATCAACTGAGAAAGGAAAAGCAGCATGAGGAAAAGACTTGGGGTGCAGGGGATAAAATAGTTAGCTCTGTGTTCTCCTAAAACATGATGAATGGCACCTAATTACTCTTTAGAAGTTGGAGTCTGTTATGAATTGAATTGTGTCCCCTCAAACTACGTGTTGGAATCTTAACCACTATACCTGTAGATGTAATCCTATTTGGAAACAGGGTTTTTTTTAATTATGTTAGTGGGGTCATAATAGTGTAGGGTATGTCCTAAACCTAATCGCTTCTGAGTTATAAAAAGAGCAGATTAGACACAGAAGCGAGGACATACTGAGAAAGAGAGATACTATGTGAAGATCCTCTGTAAGCCAAGGAACCAACAAAAGCCCAGGTTACCAACAAGGAAGAAATAGATACGGCCGAGATCCTGATTTGGACTTTCAGCCTCCAGAACTGTGAGAAAATAAATTTCTGTTCTATAAAGCCACCCACTTGTGGTATTTCTGTTACAGCAGCAAGATTCCTGCCCTTAGAACAAACGTGCAAAGATCACTGGCAAATGAGACTAAAACATCAATGTTATTAATGGCTGGTAAAGAACAACAACAAAGAATGAGCTTTGGGGCACTTTGCTGGAGATCTAACATGAAATCTCTTGGTTTTCACATTAAGTCAAGTCTACAGGGAAGATCCTGAGTAGGCTTCCCAGTCAGCACCAAGGGGCAGCTTCACAGACTAGGTGTAGATAGGACAAAGAGAGAAAGATAGAATAGCAAGCACAAAGAAGAGAGCCTTGTCCTGGTGGGCTTAGATGGAGACAGGATACAGAGAACTCCATAGCATAAAGACAGATAAAGGAAGGGGAGGTCTCTGTCTGGATCTTGTTTTTGAGGACAGTAGCCAAGCCCTCTAAGAAACCACAGTCCAATGAGTATCAAACTCTGACCAACCCGATTAGCCAATCCCCCTCCCCAAAGGAAACAGCAGGAGCATCCTTCCCAGTATTGTTGTTGTTAGCACTCCCTAAGTTCCATCAATTTTATCTCCTAAATACAACTCAACTCTATCTCTCCTTACTCATCCCCACTGGTATTTTCATCATATCTCCACTACGTCAATGCAGTACAATCTCCCAAAATGATTTTCTAGTCTCTGGCTTCACAACCTTCCATTCTATTCTTTACATTGCTGAAGGATTCTAATATGCAATGTAATCACACCATCCTCCCACTTAAAACCCTCCAGGAGCTCCCAGTCACCTCCAGGATAACATCCAAATACTTGTCAATATCAAATTTATGGCAATTATTTTTGCCATGTTTTTCTATCCTACTAAATTTTGAGTTCTTTGTTGCAGGGACTTGTTCTAATTTATTTTTGTGTTGCTAATATCTAACCAAGTAAGTATTCAAAAATGTATTTTGACCTGCACAAAGCCCATCCATCTGACCCTGCATATTTCTCCAACCTGTCATCCTGCCACAGCCCCATCCACTCCCACCAACTCCCACACGTACGATTTCTAATTCCAGATGTACCAAACTAAGTACATGTTCTAAATATTCTTTGCTCTTCCTCCTCACATTGCACTTTGTCTTCTTTGCCTTCTTTTTCCTGTCCTCCTTTTCTACTTAGATATCTAACTCTTACCCCCGTCAGAAATCAGCTCATTCCTCCCTTCCTCCAAATGTTGTTGTTGTTGTTACGTGCTGATCAGTCGATTCCAATTTATAGCAATTCTGTAGGACAGAGTAGAACTGTCCCATAGGGTTTCCTAGGCTGTAATCTATATGGGAACAGATTGCCAGGTCTTTTCTCCCATGGAGCCACTGGTGGGTTCGAATTGCCAACGTTTTGATTAGCAGCCAAGTGGTTAACAATTGCACCACCAGAGCTCCTTTTTTCCTCCAAATAGTCTTTCCTAATTCTTTCTTTTTAAGAGCTCGGCTGCTAACTAAAAGGTCAGCAGTTCAAATCCACCAGCTTCTCCTTGGAAACCTTATAGGGCAGTTCTACTCTATCCTGTAGGACCGCTATGAGTCGGAATCGACTCGAGGGCAACAGATTTGGGAGGTTTTTTTTGGTTTTGAATCCTTTCTTTACATCCCACTACTGGGCCTAGGCTGAATAGAAGGGTCTTCCCATAGTATCTATGCATATTTCTAATACTGCATTTATCATACTACTTTAAAGTAGGTATTATCTTCTTTCTTCTCACAGAGATGTTAAGTTTCGTAAAGGTAGGAACTGTTCTTCATCTCTGTAAGGATTGAATGACACATATGTACAGGGCCGGATTACCCAATAAGCAAGGTATGAACGAGCCCAGTTGTGCCTTCCCACCAATCTGCAGAGCACAATTTCACCTGTTTTCCACCACGTCACAAATGTGGTGAAACCCATGTGAAATTGCTCACCACAGATTAGCAAGTAAATACAATTAAGCCATGCATACCTTGCTCAATGCAAGCCACTGCATACCATGCTTACTGGTTAATCCCCCTGTTTTAGTTATCTAGTGCTGCTATAACAGAAATACCACAAGTGGATGGCTTCAACAAATGGAAGTTTATTCTCCCACGGTTTAGTAGACTAGAAGTCCAAATTCAGGGTGTTAGCTCCAGGGGAAGGCTTTCTCTCTCTGTCAGCTCTGGAGAAAGGTCCTTGTAATCAATCTTCCGCTAGACTAGGAGCTTCTCAGCACAGGAACCCTAGGTCCAAAGGACGTGCTCTTCTCCCGGTACTACTTTCTTGGGGGTATGAGGTCCTCGTGTCTCTCTGCTTGCTTCTCTCTTTTATAGCTCAGAAAAGATTGACTTAAAACACAACCAAATGTTGTAGATTGAGTCCTGCCTCATTAATGTAATTGCCACTAATTCCCCCTTGGAAACACTGGTGGCATAGTGGCTAAGAGCTATGGCTGCTAACCAAAAGGTCAGCAATTCGAATCCACCAGGCTCTCCTTGGAAACTCTATGGGGCAGTTCTATGTTGTCCTACAGAGTCGCTATGAGTCAGAATCAACTTAGTGACAACGGGTTTGGTTTTGTTTTTTTTGTTTTTTTTTTTGGTAATCCCACCTCATTAACATCATAGAGGTAGGATTTACAACACATAGGAAAATCACATCAGATGACAAAATGGTGGACAATCTCACGATATTGGGAATCATGGACCAACGAATTTAACACACACTTTTGGGGGACATAATTCCATCCACAACGCCGCCCCTACATGTATACTCAGTAATGTTGAATGAATGAAAGAATGAATGAATGAACAAGTTCAACCCTTTACATATTAAGTTTTTCAGCAGACTATTCATTGGGAAGTGTCCAATAGATTCCTATGGTGCAGTGGACAGTAGTTTGAGTATCTGCTCCTCTGTCTTCTTGCTAATACTTTGTATTAATAGACCTTCAGGAACAATTAAAAAACTAAAGAGCTCATCTTAAATTGCACTTTAAGTTATTAGGAGATAGAGTAAAAAGAAATCTTTTTAGGAAAAGACATTTTTTATTCAATATTTGACCTTTTTCACTTTGTCTTATAGCCTGCAGAGTTTTGCAAGACAAAAAAGGTGGACTAGTCAATTAAAGGTGCAATTATAAAAAGTAAGCAAGGTCATATTTGCCCATGTTATGAAGCATTTGGTAATTCCCTATAGCACTGGAAGAGTGACATGTCCCTCCATGACATTGTCTGGTCGTGGCCATGGTCACAGTCACGAAATACAACATTCCAAAAATTAAACGATGGTCCATTTTTTCTCTGCTGCAGCTCAAAGTTCCTTCAAAAAATTCTTACAGAAATAAACAGCAAAACATGAAGTACTTTTTAAAAATGAAACCATTATTGTTAAGTTCCAGGAGTTAAAGCTGGAGGAAGGGCTTATGGTGATAACATGTATCAATTATGAAGACCAATTTATAAGGCTGTATAGTAAGTGTTAAGAAAACAAGAAGGTTTGTTCTGCAAAGTCCCACTGTCAAGATTTTTGCTTCTTAGGAGAAGGAGAGCAAAGAAAATTAAGCTTCCTCTCAGTGAGAGCAAATATGAAACACAGCTGACACGACCACTCAGCATCTATTTTGTCTTTTCCTTGTCTATTCTCATTTTGTGACAAACCCATTTGACTAGGGCTCTTCTTTCAGTCAATAAATGTGTATTGCATGCCTATTATGTGAACACAATGGTTAGCAAAACATGTTCCTTGCACTGAAGTTTAGCAGGGAGATTAAAAAATCAAAGACAAGATCTAGGTACGATGAGGACTAAACAGGGAGGTCAGGTGTAAAGAGAATCTGATCTAATCTAGAGGAGAGCGCTTTGGTGAGGACTTCCAGGTGGAAGGAATTGCTAAACTGAGCTCATCAAGTAAGAGAAGGTGGCAGAGGAGTGGGGAAAAGAGCTAAGAGGAAAGAGAGAGTTTTCCAGTCTGAGGGAGCAGCATCTGCAAAAACAAAGACAGGTATATAATTCTTAAGGGATTTGCAAACATTTCAGTATCTTGTAATATAGACTAAGATGAAGGGAAAGATAGATGACGAGGCTGAAAAGATAAACAAGACAAGACTATGAAAAAGTCTGATAGAAGAAGCTAAGGAGTTTGGATTTTATCCTGAGGGTTGTGGGTTGCACTGAAGAATTCTAAGCAAGGAAGTGACATAGTTTGGGTTTTATAAAGACCGTTGGCTACTAGTGTGGAAAAAGGCAAGACGAGAGACAGTTTGGAAATTATTCTGATAACTGGGTAAGTGGTGATGACGGCCTAACCAAAGATTAAAAAAAAAAAAAAACGTTGCTGTCCAGTTGATTCCAACGCATGGTGACCCCAGATGGGTCAGGGTAGAACTGCATTCCATACTGTTTTCATGACTGTGATCTTTTAGAAGCAGATTGCCAGGCATTTCTTCTACCTGGGTGGGTTCAAACCACCAACTTTTCAGTTAGTAGACATGTGCTTAACTATTTGTGCCAACCTAAGATAGTAGTAATGATTTGGAAAGCCATGGATGAGTGGGACTGGTATTAAGGAGGAAGAAGCAATAGAACTTGATACATAGATACGGGAATTAAAAAAGGAAGAAACTGCTCCACAGGTTCTTTATACCATGTTTTTTGTTTTGCTTTTTGTTTTCGTTTTCTTTTTTAACGTGACCTGTGCGACCTAATCTCTAATGGTGGTTAACCATCTTCTGATGTCATCGAAGGCAGCTAGCGGTGTGTGTTGCATTTGGTTCCTTATATTGACGGACTGAGGATACTGGAAGGAGCCCTGGTGGGACACGGGTTAAGCACTAGGCTCCTAACCAAAAGGTCAGCGATTCGAACCTACGAGCACCTCCGCAGGAGAAAAGACCTGGCAATCTGCTTCCGTAAAGATTTCAACCTAGGAAACCCTACGGGGCAGCCCTACTCTGACCTATAGGGTTGCTATGAGTCAGAATCAACTCGACAGCACACGGTAACAAGAGTACTAATGGAGAGAAATAAAACTTTATCCAAGTAACAGGTTTTTTTTCACTGATGTAGAAAAATGGAATGTTCTACTTTATACCTAAGGAAAAAAAATGAAAAATAACTGAAAAGATAAGAACAATAATAACTGAAGTTTGTGATTGTTCTTTCCCGTGTAAGTTACTAGTAGCTTATAAAGCAGCTGTAAATACCTCTGTGAATCTGATGGGCTTCTGAATTTAGTTACTATTTCTACTCAAAACAAAGACGTTCTATAACTATTATTTCATATGAGAGCACATCTCTTGATTCTTTCTTTGAACCTAAAATTCACATAAGCCTCAAATCTAATCATAAGCCTTTAATATTTTTTCTTCCAAGAATCTGAGAGAATCTGAGATTAGACAGAAATTCTTTTCACAATTGGGTGAAATCTATGTGGTTGGTGTAGTTCCCTATTAAGAGGCTTCTTGGCCAAAGATAAATGTAAGCAAATTGCAAAATATTCCCAGAGTCATCCAGGCTTTGCCTTTTACTACATCAACCATGAGGCAAAAAACAATAGGAAAAAAAGTAGTTTTCGCTTTGAGCAAACAGAGAGGAACAATCCAAACATACTACCCTGATAGTCTCCTTTAAGGAAATGAAAGTAACACTGACTTCTGAGAAGATATAAATGCCATGGGGTACTAAAAATATCAGTTATATAACAAGAAGGGAGAAGAGACAAGGGAGTTGTTCATAAAGAGAAATCTTCCCCCAAACCCACGTAACAAACAAACCCACATACTACTCAAGAAAACTTAATGGTTTTACTGCTCCTTCTCTGGATGGTCAAAAGCACAAATCCAGTAAATGCATGTTGATAGGTTGGAGTCTAGGAAAAACGAATACCCTAACATTACAGCCTTTGAACATAGTCCAGCAAATAAATGATCAAACCAGAAAATTCTCCAACCATTGCACAACAACGACACAAAACATCCTGAGTATTTTAACTTCTTCTAACTAATATTCACTGGCACTACACCCTAAAAAAAAAAAAAAAAAGCACACATTTTTTAAATAAAACTTTTTTTTTAAGTATTTATAGAGAGGTTAGCAATTAGACAAATACCTTAATCTACCACCTTAGCTTGTAAGATCTGCAAATTTATAGTTGGATGTTATGTTGGGCTGAGTAATGGCCTCCAAAGATTAAAAAAGAAAGGAAAAGAAAAACAAACAAATAAAAAAAAACAGTTGCCATTGAGTTGATTCCAACTCCTGGTGACCCCATGTGTACATGTACAACCTGTGCTCCATAGGGTTTTCAATAGCTGATTTTTTGGAAGTAGATCACCAGGCCTTTCTTAAGAGGCATCTCTGGGTGGATTTGAACCACCAACCTTTCAGTTAGTGGCAAAGTGCTTAACTGTTTGTGGAACATTATCCTGGATGATCTGGGTGGGCTCTAAATGTAATCACAAGTGTCCTTTAAGAGAAAAGCAGTCTCATGGATTGAATTGTGTCCCCAAAAAATATGTGTATCAATTTGGCTAGGCCATGATTCCCAATACTGTGTGATCGTCCACCATTTTGTTATCTGATGTGATTTTCCTATGTGTTGTAAATCCTACCTCTATGATGTTAATGAGGTGGGATAGGTGGCAGTTATGTTAATGAGGCAGGACTCAAGCTACAAGTGGATTGTGTCTCAAGCCAATCTCTTTTGAGATATGAAAAAGAGAAGCAAGCAGAGAGACAGGGGACCTCATACCACCAAGGAAGCAGTGCCGGAAGCAGGGTGCGTCCTTTGGACTCAGTGTTCCTGCCCTGAGAAGCTCCTAGCCCAGGAGAAGATTGATGACAAAGACCTTCCTCCAGAGCCCACAAACAAAGCCTTCCCCTGGAGCTGACACTCTGAATTTGGAGTTCTAGCCTACTAGACTGTGAGAGAATAAACTTGTTTGTTAAAGCCATCCACTTGTGGTATTTCTGTTACAGCAGCACTAGATGCCCAAGACAGGCAGTGAGAGAGAGCCGTGACACAGAAGAAGAGAAGGTAATGTAATCACAGAAGTAGAGCTTAGAATGACGCAACCACAAGACAAGAAATGTCTGGAGTCACCAGACACTGGAAGAGCCAAGGAAGGGATTCTGCCCTAGAGCCTATGGAAAGAGAATGACTTGGCTGACACCTTCCTTTCAGCCCAGTGATACTGATTTCTGACTTCTGGCTGCCAAAACTGTGAGAGAATATCCACGTGTTGTTTTAAGCCAGGAACTTTGTGGTAATTTGTTACAGCAGCTACAGAAATTAATACAGATGCCTTGGTGTAGAAATCCCTCATCACTCACTTTGCCACTCAGCAGTTCTCCTACACAATGCACTTACAGCCTTGGGCGTGCAACCTCATAAAAGAGGCACAGCATTAACTGCATTAACTGAGTACAGTTGAGCGCATGTAATCTCCTGGGTGCCCTCACACCAGAGGAAATTCAAACTTCTGTGGCATCCAAACAATGAAGTCCCACTGGCAGTAGCAGAGTTAGGCTGTGGGTAAGTGCTGTATTCTTTTCAGTGCATTTCCTGATGCCGTTTAGGTACCAAAATGGAACCATTTTGGTAGTGTATAAATTTGTACGACTCACTAGCAGGCAGAAATCAGAGGCCAAGAGTGGAAGTGATAAGAAGGCTCTAAGAGAAAAGCATTCATCTCTCAGGCCCAGCATTCATAAGCAATGTGACTTTGGGCAAGTTGCTAATCTTCACAACAGTGTCATAGGGCAGCTTTGTAATTAATTTGTAAGCACCCTTTGGCCCGCAGAAAATCCATTCAGCCTGTGAGATTTGTATCTCCCAGAGCTACTGATTTGCATACCATGCCGCTGTGGCAAGGAAACTAGTTTCAGCCTGCAGTAAATACTCACAGAGTTCTCTTACAAAGAGATTCCCTGACAGAGCCAAGTAAAAATGAAAGACGAGGGAGACTATTGCATTTGTTTGGGCTCCATTGACTGAATCCTGTTTGACCCACTCTGATTCTCTTTAGCAAACAGGTATATCGGTAAACCTTCAATTCCTTGGACACTGTGAGACTGCCGGTAAAAAGCACGCAGACAGTTTTGGATTCTCAGGGAAAGGGCACTGCATAAATCTAGGCAACTGTTATGTGAGAGAGACAGAGGCTTTATCTCTTGGTCTTAATAAAGAACTAAGCATAAGACCTATCAGACTTGTAGTTCAGACACCAAACTGACCCCTCTGGGAGCTGGGAAAGTCTCAATCTCCTTCCTGCCTTATATAGCAGTGGTAATAAAGGATCATACACAGAGGATTAACTAAAGTTCACATACTGCCTTGAAGTGAAAAGTCTTGATTTAACTGCTGAAAATTTATATTAGTGGGAGGGGAAAGACTGGAAACTGACAAAAGGAATGGAAAGTCACAGAAAGTTTTAATGAAAAATTGAAATTAAAGCAAAGTGCAATGGAAAGACTAGAGATCACATGCAATGCAGCAGCGGATAGGAAAGTTTGGTAAAAATTTCCTCCGTCTGTGTCGACTAGGGTATACTCATCGAGTGCTAGCGGGAAAGATATCCTTTAGGCAACAAAAGAATCATGATTCAAAGTGGAGAGAAGGGAAGAACAGCACTAGAATACCAGGAAATGAACAAAGGAAACACTGGCCATGGATTGTACTGTGTCCCCCAAAAATATCTGTCAACTTGGCTAGGTCATGATTCTTAGTATTGTATGATTGTCTACCATTATCTGATGTGATTTCCCTATGTGTTGTAAATTCTATCACTATGATGTAATAAGATGGATTAGTGGCAGTTATATTGATGAGATCTACAAGGTTAGATAGTGTTTCAAGCCAATCTCCTTTGAGATATAAATGAGAGAAGCGAGCAGAGAGACAGAGGGACGTCATACAATTAAGAAAGAAGCACCAAGAGTAAAGTGTGTCCTTTGGACCCAGGATTCCTGTGCAGAGAAGCAACTAGTCCAGGGGAAGACTGATGAGAAGGACCTTCCTCCAGAGCTGACAGAGAAAGCCTTCCCCTGGAGCTGATGCCCTGAATTTGGACTCCTAGCCAACTAGACTGTGAGAAAATAAATTTCTCTTTGTTAAAGCCATCTACTTGCAGTATTTCTGTTATTGCAGCACTAGATGACTAAGACAGATGAAGGTTGGGGGCATGATGGGAGTCCCTAGGTGGTGCAAAAGGTTAACTGCTAGGCTGCGAACTAAAAGGTTGGAGGTTTGAGTCCACCCAGAGATGTCTCAGAAGAAAGGTCTGGAGATCTACTTTTGAAAAATCAGCCATAGATAATCCTACAGAGCACAGTTCTCTGACACACATGGGGTGGCCATGAATCAAAGTTGACTCCATGAAGGTTGGTAAGGGATATGGTAAGAAAATAAACAATGAAATTCACAGGATCTAGGAGAAGAGCCCTTTAATCCCTAATTTATCTAAGAAACAAAGATTGTTGCCCTTTGGTTGTATGGAATGAGGACCAGCACAGGCTGTGGACTTCCTGGTACAAAAATTGATTTGGTCTAAACAATCTCTTCATATGTGGCACAAATAACTATTTTACTCAGAATTCAGATTTTCTAACAAAAAACACAATGACCAGCAAAACTGTATTTGCAGACGACAAAGCAATTTGGCAGAATTTAGTTTAAAAGTGGAATCCAACTAAGTTGGTTTTTAGACTCCTATAATCAAGTAAATGGTTAAGTATTTTTGTTTGTCTGTTTGCCTTTTAACTGAAGTTACCTAAGCTTCACACTGATGTAGCTGACAATACAGCTTCCAAAGGTAAACATTTTAAATTTATGTAAATTTTGGGGGGTAAAGGGAAACCTCATTTGCTTTTGTACATAGACAATTCCAAAGCCCATTTGGTTGTTTTGCAAGAAGCTGGCCAAAACCCATCAGATAATAGTCACATCTCCTCTTTGTGATGTGAGATATATAGGAAGTGGAGAGGAAGGTGACCAAATTGGAATCTGCTCCACAGCTCAAAGGAAAGGCAGAATTTCCTCAGCCTGTGTGTGAACAGATCTCAGATTGTCCACTCTGCCATGCTTTGTTTCTTTAAGAGCACTCAGTTCTTTTACCTGTTTGAAATGTATGATTAAACCATATCACCTGTGTAGCACTTTAATCTATAACATCTTATTTTTCCAGAAGCACCATTCATTTATGCAACAAAAGTATTGTACAAGGTCCAGTTAGGAAACGGAAACCGTATCAGTTATTTTAAAAAAGAGAATTTAATATTAAGAAGAATTATTAATCAGTATTAGAAAAACTGCAAAGGCAAAAAGGAAATACAGAGGTAGTAATAACAGAAAGCAACTAGGGCTGGAAAACAAGAGGAAGATGTTGGGAAAATTAAACTTAGAGCTGCACTATCCGATATAGTAGCCACTAGCCACATGTGGCTTTTGAGTATTTGAAATGTAGCTAGTCCAAAGTGAGATGTGCTGAAAAATATAAATTACACACCAGATTTCAAACTTACTATGATAAAAAGGAGGTAAAATATCTCATTAATTTTCATATTGATTACATGTTGAAATGATAATACTTTGGATACACTGGATTAAATAATACACGTATGTATTTCTTTTTACTGTTTGTATGTACCAACAAACCAACCCATTGCCGTCGAGTCGATTCCGACTCATAGCGACCCTAAATGACAGAGTAGAACTGCCCCATAGGGTTTCCAAGGAGAAGCTGATGGATTCCCACTGTCAAACTTTTGGTTAGCAGCCATAGCTCTTAACCACTACACCACCAGGGTTTCCATGTGACTACTAGAAAATTTCAATTTTCATACGCAGATCACATTCTATTTTTACTGGATAGTGCGGGCTTTGAGGCTTAAAAGAAGGCTCCCATAGAGTTGGAACTCAGTCTTCTGAGGAGGGTGCCGCTGGTCAGTGTCAGTGTTTCTGAGAGGGTGTGATGAGGCTGGTTCTGCTTGTGTGGGAATCTGCAAACAGGAGCCAACTTCTGCTTCGGTCAACTGTCTCTGCCAGGGTGAAGACGTATTGCTGTGGTAAAGGGAGAGAGCAGCAGAAAAGCACAGAGGAGGAAGTATTCTCCTTCCCCAGCCTTGCAGTTTCCCTTGATGGGCCTTAATTGGCAGGGCCTAACAGAGAGCCAACTCCAAGACCAAAATGTGCTTTGCAGGGCCCCAGCCCCACAAAGCAGAATATAGACAGGCAAGTTTGATGCTGAGAAGCAGTAACTTAATAACCAGCACAACAAATATTCATTGGTGTCAGGCACAGTTTCAGATATTAAGGATATAACCATAAATGGGACAAATAAGGTCCCTGACCTCATGCAGCTTCCATTCTAGTGAGACAAGACAGAAAATAAACACACCAATACATAAATAAAATGACCTCTGAGAGTGTTAAGTGTTATGGAAAGAAGAAAACAAGGTCAAGGATCAGAAGGTAATAAGATGAGAGAGCAAGGGCCAGGAAACTCCTCCCTGAGGAAATGACATTTGAACTGGGGTCTGAGTGGTGAGATGAAGCGAGAAGGAGGAGAGGAAAGAGGAAGTGTTCCAAGGTTCCAAGGCAGAAGGAATAAAACTTGCAAAGTCTATGAAAACAGAATGATCTGGGGTTATACCTAGAATATAACTGGATGGGAGAAGGGGAGCAGGGGAGGGGGAATGATGGTTGGCACGAGATAATGTAGGTTCCTGTAAATCCTGATAAGTAATAGGAATTTTGACTTAATTGCTATGGGAACCGCTGTAGGATTTTAAGCAGGAGAGTGGTATGATTTGATTTACGTTTGTAAAAGGTCATTCTGGCTGCTGTGTAGAGGAATGGACTCTAGAGTGGCAAGAATATGAGGGAGATCAGGAAGCTATTGCAATAGCCCAGGTAAAAGATGATGATGCCTGGGACTATGGCTGGAGCCACAGATACGAATTTATTCACAATACGGATTGGAAGTTGAGCCAAAAAAACCCATTAGAGAGTTGATTATTTCATGTAATTCAACTGAGTAATTTTCCAAATAACTGATATTCATTCTTTAAACACCAAAAATCTTTTTAAAAAGAATCTCATTATTTTTTGTGGAAATCATTCCAAATTATACAAAACATTCCTTTATCTGCTTCTATAGAAATTTCCAGCCAAATCTGCAAACTGTTATTTTGATTCAATATCCTGATCTCCATTTTTGCCTGTTATCTGACACATTTTCTGTCAATTTTTTGAGTTCCTCAGCTCCAATTATTTTCATTCCCTACGTTAAAGTTCTGCTTGTTTTGAGGCAAATCTTTAACTAGGATGATAAGACTGCCTTCCCTATAATCTAATCCACATCTTGGCTCTACTGTTTAGGTAGAAGCAGCACCTGCCTGGCTCAGGTAAGCATCTGCTGCCCCAGCCTGTCAATGAAGCCAGTGCTTACCAAGGCCCTTGAATAATCACAATGACCTTTGCTTCTGAAAGACCTGTTGTATTTAGCTCCTGTGACTTACCAAAGTCAAAATCAAGGCAACTCGCACTTCCTAAAGCTAAATAACCAGTCATTCCAAAAACAGTCTCTCCACATGAGCCCATTGTGGAACTGGAAAAGACTGGAAAATCCTTGTCTATTTTTCAATGTTCCCAGGCGTGCATCAAGATGTTGGAGATTTAAGGGGCCAATAAATGACATTCCTTTCTTCTTTTCCCAAGTTCTGAACAGGAGTCTGAACTAGAAATCAAATTATCAGCTTTTTTACTGATAGATCTAAACTAGAAATATAGCTTGGGTTTAAGGCCAAGTGGCTTTTCTAATATGCCCTCCTGAGTTGAAAGTAACCCACTCTATCATCCAGAGTTTTCAAGAGAAATGGAACCAATAGGCTATATAAACAGAAAAAGAGATTTATTTTAAGAAATTGGCTAACGTGATTTTTGGGACCGGCAAGTCTGAAATCTGCACTGCAGGCTAAAAGCTGGAAACTCAGGCAGGATGTCTACATTATTGTCTTGAGGCAGAACTACATCTTCTTCAGGAAACTTCTGTTTTTGTTCTTAAGGCCTTCAACCGATTGAACAAGGCCCACTCACGTTATCATGGGTAACTTACTTAGAGTCAACTGCCTGCAAATGTTAATCACATCTACCAGACAACTTTATAGCAACATCTAGACTAGTGTTTGACCAAACTAAAGGCACCATAGTTTAGTCATGTTGACAGATAAAATTAACCATCACAACTACCAAACTACAGGCTTCCCCACTGTCAACAGAGTGGTGAAGATGAAAATCCGATTAGAATGGGACAATGAGCAAATAGAACGGGAGGAAGTATAGGTAGAAAATGAGACCTGATCATTCAAAGTTTGGAGCTCTGAAGAGGAATGAAGAAATGGAGCAACAGCTTAAGAAAGATTTCAAGTCAATAGAAGATTATGTTTTAAGAAGGAAAATGGTGGGACATGTTTATACATACATGGCAATAATGGAGGCGAGAGGTAGAGATTGAGGATGTAGAGAAGGAGGTGCGTATCAGAAGGGGATGGGGTTCAGAGCAGCCATGGAGAGACAGTTCTCCATAGTAATAGGTGGCAACATAACAAAGACTAGTGCAAATGAACTTGGGTTTCTAGATTTAGTTGTGGGCAGATGGAGTTTAAATTCTGTGTTTTCTATTTTCTGAATGAAAATTGAAGTGCGGTATTCAGCTAAGAATGAGAGGGTGGGAGGTGTGAGCAGAGAGAAAGTTTGAAATTAAAATCTCGCTGGGTTGAGCAGCAAAGTTACTAGGGAAGCAATTTCTGAGTAGTGCTGCAGGATCATTGGAGGTGTGTAACAATTTAAAGTGAAACCAGTCAGCTCAGCCAGGAGCCTTCCTCCAGCCATGATCAGATGCCTGGAGGCAGCCAAAGAGAAGCTGGGTATATGGACTCAACTAAATGTGAGTATTGCAGATCAGGATGCTGGAGAGATGGAGGGCCAAAGGAGTTGATGGCATTTGTAAAGGTGCGATCATATTAATTTATTCAGCAATAATCATTGAATTCCTAACATATGTCAGAAACTAGTCAAAAATACCCAGCTGAGTGACAGAGAGACTTAGCACATACCACTGTTAAGGGCTTTCTCAAGAACCGGGTATAGATTTATTCTTTAACTCATTCCTCCTTTTACTTTTTTTTTTTTCCATGCTTCTTGAAAAGACAAAAAAAAAATGCATAATACATATTTAGTGTGTATCATGTGCCAGGTATTATGCTAAGCCCTTTTTGGGAACATTATCTTATTGCTCCTCACATCGATGCTATGAGGAAATCACTATTATTAACCCCGTTTGCTGATGAGGAAAAGAATGCGAGAACGTTAAGCAATCTATGCAGATAACCATATTGCTTTTGGAACTACTGGCCTTAAAGCCCCAGGTGTTCATCGCCTGGCCTGGGAAATCCCTGAATATATTCCACTGAAATATTTAGAATTTCCCATTTTCATTTTAACACATGAACAACCAATCTTTTATCTGGCGATTCCTTGGGAGGAGGTAAGACCGTTGAACTCTGTTATAAAATTGAGTGAAATTATTATTCCAAATTGAGCAGTCTTGTTATACAAGTATTGTTAAAACTCTAAGCCAAAAAACAAATCCGTTGCTGTTGAATCCATTCTGACTCATGGTGACCGTAGAAGACGGAGTAGAATTGCCCCATAGGGTTTCCAAGGCTGTAATCTTTACAGAAGCAGACTGCCACATCTTTATCTTGTGGATCGGCCACCTACCTTTCGGTTAGTTAAAACTCTACCAACAGGTAAATAGCTATTCCAGTCTCCTTCCCTCCTAAACTTCCTAACATTTCATACTTAAGAAAAACAATCTGAATTTCTAAATTTAGACCTGGAAAATAAACAAGTTTCCACTTCTTAACTCCTCTTCCTTCCTTACTAATCAAACTAAGATAATTGTTCCACCCTAGAAAACATCCAATGACTAACAGATATTATTGTACTTTTTTAGAGAAGATTGAGAGAAGACAGGCTTTAAAGCCAGGGTTGTGTAGAGGTGAAGGTTATTCACATTCTTGATGCAAAAAGTTTGACAGGCAAGTGAGAAATGTTCCCTGCATGCTCTGGAGAAACACAGAATTCCTAAAGCTGAATCATTCAAAAGTCTCTTTGACTAATTGCATTTTTCAAGACTATAGTATATTTGAGTATGTTCACCTCTCACGATCTGGACAGACACACCCAGGTCAGATAAGCAAAAATCAAACTGAACTTCCTTTATGAACAGCAGCGGAACATTGTCTGATGTAGTGCCAGAAGATGAGCCCCTCAGGTTGCAATGCACTCAAAATCCGACTAAGGAAGAGCTGCCTTCTCAAAGCAGATTTGACCTTTATGCTTGATAAAGTAGAGGGTCAGCAAAAGAGAGGAAGACCCTCAAAGAGATGGGTTGACACAGTGGCTGAGCAATGGGCTCAAACATAGCAACCATTGAGAGGATGGCGCAGGAGAAGGCAGTGTTTTGTTCTCTTGCACATGATAGGGTAGCTATGAGTCAGAACCTACTCTACCCCACATAACAACATTACAATTTCACCAATTGTTCCACTAATGTCCTTTTTTTGATTCAGGATTGCATTTAATTGGCATTTCCTCTTAGTCTCTTTCAATCTGTGATAGTTCCGCAGTCTTTCCTAGTCTTTCATGATCATGACCTTTTTGAAGAATACTGACCAGTTATTTTGTAGAACATTCTTCAGTTTGGGTTTGTCAGATGTTTGTTCATGATTGGAATGAATTGATGTATTTTGATAAGAATACCACAGATGTGGCGTGCCTTTCTTAGTGCATCATATCAAAGGTTCATGATATCAGTATCTTATTCCTGTGTTGTTAACGTGGATAATCTGGTTAAGGTCATATTTATTGGATTTCTCCATTGTAAAATTACTATCTTTCCCTTTGCAGTTAGTAAATATCTTGGGGACCATACTTTCAAACTATGCAAATCTTTTTTCTCCTCAAACCTTCGTCTACTAATTTAACATCTCTTAGCAGATATTGTCTATAATGATTATTACTGTGGTGTTTGTCTAATGTTTAGTTTCTATTTCCCTCTTTCTAAATTTTATAATTAGAATTCTGAGGAGTTTTTGTTTGTTTTCTTGTTTTTAATGCTGATTATTTAGGTCTCACACTAGAACAATTATATGAGACCAACTAAATTTACTAAACATATTATCCCTAGTCCTAGTAATAAGAATAATAAGCGGATATTTTTATCTTCATTTAAATATGAAGAAATTGATCACTGGACTGGCTTAACAACTTGGTTGAATTTTTATAACTAGTAAGTAGTGAATACAAGACATAAAATCTGAGCTATCTATTTCTAAAATCCATGCTCTTTTCTCTGTCCTATCTTCCCTCCTTTTAAGCTCAGCTCACTGTTCCTGATGTCAAATTTGTCCCATATAAACCTGACACTCTTTACTAACTCCAATACTTAGTAATTTTTGCCTAGATCAGTCCAGGTTTAGATACACACACTCATCTTTTCTCCGAACCTTTGCCATCCACCTTTCTAAAGTGTAAGGAGGAGTCCCTACTAGCCAAAAGGTTAGTGGTTCCAACGCACACAGAAGCACCTCAGAAGACCTGGTGGTCTGCTTCTCAAAGGTCACAGCCTGGAAAACCCTATGGAGCATTTCTACTTTGCACACTTGGGATTGCCATGTGTTAGAATCGATGGCAACTAACAACAAAGTGTAAGGAAGAGATGCCAACTACATTGTTTGTCTTCACAGATGTTTGCAGAACAATATGTAAAAAAACGGAAAGGTATATCACATACACATCACATTATTTATATATTTAGGTGAATAGACAACATTTTTTTTTAAAGGTATGTAACCCATGAAGGCAGGGCCAAGATGGTGGAGTAGTCAGATGTTTCCTGTGATCCCTCTTACAACAAAGACCTGAAAAAACAAGTGAATCAATTATATATGACAATCTAGGAGTCCTGAACATCAAAGACAAAGCTGAAAAATCGGACTCAGTGGCAAAGGGAGGGAGAGATGGTTCAGAAGCAGTGAGGAGTTGCCAGACCTGGCCTGGTCGGCAACGGCACCCTACAGGCTGGATTGGCTAGCACATGAGGAGTGAGACAAGTAGTGGCACTCAGGATGAGTTTTTCACATCAGAAGAGATGAAGCGGCAGAAAGTCTGCTCGAGCCTCCAGAACCAGCGAGAAATGGCGCTCAATCGCCAGTGAAAGATAAGTACAAGTGTTTAACCTACGGCACGGGTCAAAAAAAAACAAACCTCCTTTTTGAGAAGTACCTCTGTCTCATTTATCTGCCCCCTTCCCACTCTACTTCAGGTCCCAGTCCAGCTTCAGTGGTTGCTGCACACCCTGGGCCAGAAGTAGGAGCCATCGCATGCCCTGAGCCATTCTCCCGTCTTTGGAGAGGGAACAAATTAACAAACAGGAAAATTAATCTGCCAGCTCCCCTAAGCCAGGAACTCAGGAAGGCACAGCCCCTTTGCCTAGGCATAGGCGTAAGGGATCCATGGACTTTGAATGCCTTTCACCCAGGCATGGACCTATGTGGACCCATTTCAACAGCTTAGGCCCTCATTAACACAGTACAATAGGGTATATACCTGATGCCTATTTTCAACTATATCAGCTGTAAGGGGGAGTGGCAGATGCGTGACATTTGACATCAACCTGCCCATTAAGCAGGGTCCTCGGCTACCCACATCAGGGGCCTGAGGACTGGTGGTTCCACCCACTCCAACGAGCCAACCGTAACAGGGATCCAAGAATAAGTGGTGACTTCCAGTACTAACAGCCAACAGCATTGGGTGCCCGTAGTCAGGTTGAAAACCCACCTAGCTACGTGCTCTAGGGAACAGGGACATGCCTTCCACCCATACACTCAAGGGCAGCTGTCAGTCCCCTGTCTTGATCAGCACATGCCCCCCTACTGCAATCAGATACCTGTGCCTACTCCAATCACCCCTGCCCATCTAGGACTGCACCACACACTCAATGACTGGTGACCTGGACACCTGAGCTGAATCTACACAAGAAAAGTAAACACACACATACCTAATAACAACTCTATCCACCTGGAGACAGGATGTGAGAGCTTCAAAGACACCAGTAATCAAACTAGCTCGAACGACGAGCCTATTTGGGCATATCAAAACAAAACAAAAAGCCAGGACACAGTAAGCAAACATAAGATAAATAAATACAATAAGTTATTGATGGCTCAGAGACAACAGTCAATATCAAATTACATAAAGAGGCAGAAAATGATGGCTTCAGTAAGTCACAAAAACAAATAATCAAGAAACAGTATGGAGGAAGACAAATTCTTGGAATTACCAGAGGTAGAATTCAAAAGATTAATATAGAGAACTCTTCAAGAGGTCAGGAAGGAGATCATTCAAAACAGAGAACAAGCTAAGGAACACACAGACAAAGCAATAGAGGAACGTAAGAAGGTTATACAAGGGTATAATGACAAATTTAACAGGCTGCAAGAATCCATAGAGAGACAGCAAACAGAAATCCAGAATATTAACAATAAAATTTCAGAATTAGACAACTCAATAGAAAGTCATAGGAGCAGAATTGAGGCAATGGAAGTCAGATTAGTGAGACTGAAGATAAAGCACTTAAAACCAACTTATTAGAGGAAAAATCAGATAAAATAATTTTAAAAAATGAAGAAACCCTAAGAATTATGTGGGACTCTATCAAGAGGAATAACCTAGAAGTGATTGGAGTACCAGAACAGGGTTGGGGGGATAACAGAAAATACAGAGAGAATTGTTGAAGATTTGCTGGCAGTAAACTTCCCTGATATCGTGAAGGATGAGAAGATAGCTATCCAAAAAGCTCATAAAACCCCACACAAGGTGGATCCCAGAAGAAAGTCACCAAGATGTATTATAATCAAACTTGCCAAAACCAAAGATAAAGACAGAATTTTAAGAGTGGCTAGGGGTAAACAAAAAGTCATCTACAAAGGAAAGTCAATAAGACTAAGCTCTGACTACTCAGCGAAAACCACACAGGCAAGAAGGCAATGAGATGACATATACAAAGCTTTGGAGGAAAAAATTGTCAGCCAAGAATTATGTATCTGGCAAAACTGTCTCTCAAATATGATGGTGAAATTAGGGCATTTCCAGATAAACAGAAGTTTAGGGAATTTGTAAAAACCAAACTAAAATTACATGAAATACTAAAGGGAATTCTCCAGTTAGAAAATCAATAACATCAGATAGCAACCCAAGACTAGAACACAGGACAGAACAACAGGTATTAACCCAGATAGGGAAGTCACAAAAATAAGTCAAAGCTAAAACACTGAAAATAGGGGAACAGAGATGTCAGTACGTAAAAGATAACAACATTAAAACAAAAAAGAGGGACTAAACAATGTAGTCATAGAACTTTCATATAGAGAGGAAGTCAAGGAGATATAAAGAAATAAAAGATTGGTTGAAACTTAGAAAAACTTAAGACTAAATATTAAGGTAACCACAGAGGAAAATAGCAATTCTGCACAACAAAATAAAAAACAAGAAAAACATAAAGATTCAGCAAATAAAAAATCAACAACAATGAAAAAGATGAAAAAAATACATAAAGAAAAATGACTCAGCACAGAAAATTAAGTGGAACAAAGAAAACACAAAAACAAAAAACATCAAAATGACAGCACTAAATTCATGCCTATCAATAATTACTCTGAATGTAAACAGACTAAATGTAACAATAAGGAGACAGAGAGTGACAGAATGGATAAAAAAACACAATCCGTCTGTAAGCTTCCTACAAGAGACACATCTTAGACTTAAAGACACAAACAAACTAAAACTTAAAGGATGGAAAAAAATATATCAAGCAAACAGCCATCAAAAAAGAGTAAGAGTGACAATATTAATCTGACAAAATAGACTTTAAAGCAAAATCCACCACAATGGGTAAGGAAGAACACTATACAATGATTAAAGGGTCAATACACCAGGAGGACATAAGCATAATAAATATTTACACACCCAATGACAGGGCTCCAAAATACATACAACAAACTCTAACAGCGTTGAAAAGAGAAATAGACAGCTCCGTAATAATACTAGGAGACTTAAACACACCACTTTCTTTTTTTTTTCAATACACTACTTTCGGTGAAGGACAGAACATACAGAAAAAAACTCAATAAAGACACGGAAGATCTAAATGCCACCATCAACTAACTTGATCTCATAGACATATATAGAACATTCCACCCAACAGCAGCCAAGTATACTTTCTTTTCCAAAGCACACTGAACATTCTCCAGAATAGAAAAACATATTAGGCCACAAAGCAAGCCTTAACAGAATCCAAAACATCGAAATATTACAAAGCATTTTTTCTGACCATAAAGCCATAAAAGTAGAAATCAATAACAGAAACAGCAAGGAAAAAAATCAAATACCTGGACACTGAACACCTTGCTCAAAACTACTGGGTTATAAAAGAAATTAAGGATGGAATAAAGGAATTCACAGACTCAAATGAGAATGAAAACACATCCTACCAGAACCTTTGGGACACTGCAAAAGCAGTGCTCAGAGGTCAATTTATAGCAATAAATGTACACACCCAAACAGAAGAAAGGGCCAAAATCAAAACATTGACCCTGCAATTCAAACAAATCAAAGCAGAGCAGCAAAAGAAGCCCCCGACCCACAGACAAAAGCAAATAATAAAAACTAGAGCGGAATTAAATGAAATAGAGAATAGAAAAACAATTGAAAGGGTTAATGAGAACAAAAGTCAATTCTTTGAAAAGATCAGCAAAATTGGTAAACCACTGGCCAAACTGACAGAAGAAAAACAGGAAAGGAGGCAAATAACCTGAATAAGAGATGAGATGGGCGATATCACCACAGACCCAACTGAAATTAAAAGAATCATAACAGAATACTATGAAAAATTGCACTCCAATAAATTTGAAAACCTAGAGGAAATGGACAATTTCTAGAAACACATTGCCTACCTAAACTAACACAAGCAGAGGTAGAACAACTAAATAAACCAATAATGAAAGAAGAGATTGAAAAGATAAATTAAAAACTTCCAATAAAAAAAAAGCCCTGGCCCTAATGGCTTCACTGGATAATTCTACTAAACTTTCAGAGAAGAGTTAACACCACTACTACTAAAGGTATTTCAGAGCATAGAAAAGGATGGAATACTCTCAAATTCATTCTATGAAGCCAGCATAACCCTGATACCAAAAGCAGGTAAAGACACTACAAAAAAAGAAAATTACAGACCAATATCCCTCATAAACATTGACGCAAAAATCCTCAACAAAACTCTAGCCAATAGAATTCAACAGCATATCAAAAAATAATTCACTGTGACCAAGAGAGGCTCATACCAGGTATGAATGAATGGTTCAACATTAGAAAAACAATTGATGTAATCCATCACATAAATAAAACAAAAGACAAGAACCACATGATATTATCAATTATCAATTGATGCAGAAAGGCATTTGACAAAGTCCAGCACTCATTCATGATAAAAATTCTCAGCAAAATAGGAAAAGAAGGAAATTCCTCAACATAATAAAGGGCATTTATACAAAACCAACGCCCAACATCATCCTAAATGGAAAGAGTTTGAAAGCA
Source organism: Trichechus manatus latirostris (assembly GCF_000243295.1). Taxonomy (NCBI): domain Eukaryota; kingdom Metazoa; phylum Chordata; class Mammalia; order Sirenia; family Trichechidae; genus Trichechus; species Trichechus manatus. Next base: position 2,641,115 of record NW_004444109.1, on the reverse strand, counting down.
TTCCCCTTGAGAACGGGATGCCCTTTATCACCACTCTTATTCAACATTGTTCTGGAGGTCCTAGCCAGAGCAATTAGGCGAGAAAAAGAAATAAAGGGCGTCCAAATTGGGAGGGAAGAAGTCAAAGTATCTCTATTTGCAGATCATATGACCTTATACACAGAAAATTCCAAAGAATCCACAATAAAACTACTCGAACTAATAAAAGATTTCAGCAAAGTATCAGGATACAAGTTAAACATACAAAAATCAGTTGCATTCCTCTACACCAACAAAGAGAATTTCCAAGAGGAAATCACCAAATCAGTACTATTTACAACAGACCCCAAAAAGATAATACTTAAGAATAAATCTAACCAGAGACGTGAAAGACCTATACAATGAAAACTACAAGACACTACTGCAAGAAACCAAAAGAGACCTGTATAGGTGGAAAAACATACCTTGCTCATGGATAGGAAGACTCAACATTGTGAAAATGTCAATTCTACACAAAGCGATCTACAGATACAATCAAATCCTGATCCAAATTCCAACAACATTTTCTAATGAGATGGAGAAACAAATCACCAACTTCATAGGGAAAAGTAAAAGGCCTCAGATAAGTAAAGCATTACTGAAGAAGAAGAACAAAGTGGGAGGCCTCACACTACCTCATTTTAGAACCTATTATACTGCCATGGTAGTCAGAACAGCCTGGTACTAGTACAACAACAGATACATAGACCACTGGAACAGAATTGAGAATCCAGACATAAATTCATTCACCTATGAGCAGCTGATATTTGACAAAGACCCAAAGTCCATTAAACGGGGGAAAAGACAGTCTCTTTAACAAACGGTGCTGGCATAACTGGATATCAATCTGCAAAAAACTGAAACAAGACCCATACCTCACACCATGCACAAAAACTAACTCAAAATGAATCGAAGAGTTAAATATAAAATGAAAACAATGAAGATAACGGAAGAAAAAGTAGGGACAATGCTAGGAGCCCTCATACATGGCATAAACAGAATACAAACCATAAATAACAATGCACAAGCACCAGAAGACAGACTAGATAAATGGGAGCTCCTAAAAATCAAACACTTATGTTCATCAAAAGACTTCACCAGAAGAGTCAAAAGACAACCTATGGACTGGGAAAAAATTTTGGCTACAACATATCCCATCAGGGTCTAATCTGTAAAATCTACAAGAAACTGGAAAACTTCAACCACAAAAAAGACAAGTAACCCAATTTAAAAATGGGTAAATGATATGAACAGGCACTTCACCAAAGAAGACATTCAAGCAGCTAACAGATACATGAGGAAATGCTCACGATCATCAGCCATTAGCAAAGTGCAAATCAAAACTACAGTGAGATACCATCTCACCACAACAAGGCTAGCATTAATCCAAAAACACAAAATAATAAATGTTGGAGAGGTTGTGGAGAGACTGGAACACTTATACACTGCTGGTGAGAATGTAAAATGGTACAACCACTTTGGAAATCGATTTTGTGCTTCCTTAAAATGCTAGAAACAGAAGTACCATACGGTCCATCAATCCTACTCCTTGAAATATATCCTAAAGAAATAATAACCGTCATACAAATAGATACATGCACACCCATATTCATTGCAGCACTGTTCAGGGTAACAAAAAGATGGAAATAACCCAGGTGCCTATCAACGGACAAACAGATTAATAAACCATGGCATAGTCACACAAGAATACTACACAATGATGAAGAACACCAACGAATCTGAGAAACATCTCATAACATGGATGAACCTGGAAGGTATTATGCTGAGTGAAATTAGTCGGTGGCAAAAGGACAAATATTGTATGAGACCACTGTTATAAGAACTCAAGAAAAGTTTTAAACACAGAAGAAAACATTCTTTGGTGGTTGGGAGGATGGGGAGGAGGGGAGAGGGAAATTCACTAACTAGATAGTAGACAAGTATCTTCAGTGAAGCGAAGGACAACACCATAATACAGGGGAAGCCGGCACCACTGGACCAAACCAAAAGCTAAGAAGTTTCCTGAACACAACCAAACACTTCAAGGGACAGTGTATTAGGGACGGGCTCAGGGGACATCTAGGTCAATTGGCATAACAAAGTTTATTAAGAAAATATTCTGCATCCCACTTTGGTGAGTGGCATCTAGGGTCTTGAAAGCTAGAGCGGCCATCTATGATGCATCAGTTGGTACCAACCCACCTGGAGCAAAGGATAATGAAGAACACCAAACACGCAAGGAAAATATTAGCCCAAGAGACAAAAGGGGCCACATAAACCAGAGACTCCATCAGCCTGAGACCAGAAGAACTAAATGGTGCCCAGCTGCCACCAACGACCACCCTGACAGGGAACACAACAGAGAGTCCCTGACGGAGCAGGAGAAAAGTTGGGGGCAGAATTCAAATTCTACTATAAAGACCAGACTTAATAGCAAAAAGACCAGACTTAATTGTCTGACTGAGACTGGAGGGACCTCAGAAGACATGGCCCTCTGACTCTCGGTTAACCCAGAACTAAAACCATTCCCGAAGCTAACTCTTCAGACAAAGATTAGACTGAACTATAAGATATAAAATGATACTTGTGAAGAGTGTGCTTCTTAGTTCGAGTAGATACAGGAGACTAAATGGGCAGCTCCTGTCCAGAGATGAGAAGGCAGAAAGGGATGGGAGCTTGTTGAATGGAAACAGGAAATCCGGGGTGAAAAGGAGGTATGTGTGGTCACATTACAGGAATAGCAACTAGGGTCATATAATAATGTGTGTATGCATTTTTGCATGAGAAACTAACTTGAGCTGTCAACTTTCACCTAAAGCACAATAGAAAAAAAAAAGTATTCTAATAATTAAAAAAAAAAGAAGTGTAATCGAAATGCTCTTTAGGAGAGTTAAACTTACAGGTCATTGAAACTTATGCATGCGGTGGTTATAGGCAGGGCTTTGGAGCTTAGCAGACCTGAGTTATGTCCAGCAAACTGCCGTATGATCTTAATATACTTCAAAACCTCTTCAAGGTTAAATTTCCTAACTATTAAAAAGCAAATATTAATATCAATTAGACAGATTTATTGTGGAGATTCAATGAGGCTATAGGACGGGGCAATTAATAAACATGAGCCTTAAAAAAAAAATGTAATCAAATTGCTGAACACTTGGCAAGAGATGAGGGATTTTTAAGGGAATTTTTGGAGAAAGGTGAGAGAGGTAATTTTGGAAGATATGGCCCTTTAAAAGAGATCAAATGTTGTGGAATTGTGCGAGGGTTTTGGAACTGCCAGAGGAGTGCATGAGGACTCTGATGGCGAAAGGGATAAAGGGAAACAGAGAGTGTGAACTATCGCCTTGCCTGATTTCCCTCGTGGAGGCAACCATCAAGCAGAGAGCTAGATAACAGGGTGGACCAGCTGAGCACTTGCTACAGCTGCCAGTCTGTAATGCCAGGCTGCTGAAACAGCACATGAAGTGTAAAGACAGAGAAAAATTTCCCCAGAACTCCTCTCAGGAAGGATCCTATATGTAAGTACCATAGCCATTGGGAATTTTGTCTATATCGGTCAGTTCTATAATCTTAGTGCCTAGAACCCTGCCAGGCATATATAGTAAATGTTTAATAAATATGTGTTGGATGAATACATAAATGAAGGAAGACACTGGTAGATCAAAAAGATCAGATTAAGAAACAATAGATAGGAGCTTAGCTACTTAAAATGGAGGTATGTCCCATTACTTGTAGGACTTCTCTCTTGCTGAGAGAGGTCAACAAATTATGGAGTAGGGCTGATTTTTTTTCAAGCCTATAGAAGAAAGCCTGGGTGCACTACCAGCTGCCTTCCTTCTCTCTTCTTCGTTATTAGGTGTTCAATGCTTCCTCTAAATACTTAACGAACAAATAGCTAAAGAATAATTATATGAACGGATACCAAATTACATACCTACCTAAGACATCAACAAGTCCGTTAGACCTCAGCTGTGTGTCACTGAAAATTATATCTGTTCCAGGAAAAGTGGTTTTTGTTTGCCCAACCATAAAAATATGAAATAAGATGCCCGTGGCATAGACTGGAAGTTGCTCTTCTCCCTTTTGTGCCAAGCTAAAAAACTATACTTCCCAACTATATTTGTAGATAGGGGTGGCCAATGAGATGTAAGAACTCTAAGGAAACAATTTTGTCCCTTGCTCCTTTATTATTCCTGCCTGGAATGAGGATATAATGACAGGAGCTCCAAGGACCATCTTGTACTTTTTGAGAATGGAGTATTTGAAATATATAAGAAGCCTGGATCTCTCATGATTCAGGGGGATGTCATATCCATCTGGAATGTCTATCTCTGAGCTTGATTTATATGGCAGAAAAATAAATTTATATCTTGTTTAAGTGACTATAGCCAAGTCAATAGCCAAATAGAATTTCTAACAGATTAAGTGCAGGGTTTCCAAGAAGCAGCTGGTGGATTTGAACTACTGACCTTTTGGTTAGCAGCCAAACTTTTAACCACTGCTCACTAGCGCTCCATATATGAATCAGTAGAAACTGAATATGTGTACTTGGGAGAAATTGGACACTTATAAATTTCAATTGGCAGTTTTATGAATTATTAAACAAAGGAGAAAATATGGAGAACAATTTAAAGAAATACTTTTATGAGAACACTGTCACCCGTTGCAGGGTTGAATAGCTGAATTGTACCACGGCAGGTATTTTTGTCAATAACTGGCACATTTCAGCATTGAAAGAATCATAAATCATCTAGTCCAGTTACCCATCTGATGCTCAACTCTAGAATGTTTAAGTAAGAAGTCATCCAACTTATGCTTGGCTGCATCAAGTGATGAATAACTCTCTACTTCCTACGCCAGCCCATTTTTATCTTTGGACAGTTCTGAACATTAGAATGTTGTTTCTTATAGTGAGCTAAAATCTGTTATCCTCTAGCTTCCATCCACTGTTCTAGCTCTGATCTTTAGAGCCATATTCAGCACATGCAATCCCTGTTCTAAATGATAAGCCTTCAATTATCGTGCTCCACTTGAGACGGCTATCAATCCAGAGTTGCGTGCCATGAAATCATACTGACCTTGTTTCTAAACATGTTGAAATCTACTTTCCCAGAACCCAAGTAATACATATGACTATGCCTATTCTTTCCTCTCCCTGCTATCACATACCTCGAAAAGATGTGGCCGTGCCCTCACTAGTTATACAGTAACTTTCCATTTTGTCAAAAAATTTATGTTTATTACTGAAGTACAAGTCCAAAGTAATTATTTTTCCTAGTTATTTTCCATAACCTTGGGAGATACATTTTGAGACAGAATAAGAAAAGAACTTGTAAGATAGTGTACTATTAGCTGAGTGAGAATTCCATTGTATGGACCCCTCAGTTATCAAATTTCCTCTTCTTACTACCTATCGTACTTGTGCAACTTGTATGACTAAATCAGAAGCAAACTATTTATGCAACACATTAAGGCCAAATGATATTTAACACATCTTTCCAATAATATCACATCTGTTCTTTCACTTTTCATTTATACTCCAGTGACCTCCATAAACTTCTACTCTTAGGATTTTGGATTTCTGAGCAAGCATAAATGATATTGACATGGAATATTATTGTGACTTTCTCTGTCAAAGTCTGTTTCCACTGAATTGGATTCACTCCCCCATTACCGTATTTCAAACATATCCTACTCACTAACTCTGGTGACACCAATGAGATATTTACCATCTGTGTTATGATATCTAATTCACTTGATTGTGAACTAAAATCAAATATATTGAGCCCACAGGATTCCATTAAAAAAAATGTAACTTAAAATAGTTATTTTTAAAATAAAAAAAGAACAGAAATTTAGCCAACTAGCAAGGGCATTCATTGTAAATTTAATCTGGAGCTAATGTCTGAGCTTGACACTCATGGGCAGACATCCTTTAAGGAACTTCAGTCACTTTCTCTGTTTCCACAGCTGTCAAAGAGGCAAAATGAAAATGGTCAGGAACTGCAGTTACCTCATACCAGGAAAGCAGAAGTCATTTTTCAGGCTAGATTTTTAAGAGTATAAAACCAGGTTCACAGAGAAGGAGACACAGTTTCTCATTCACAATCTGTCTTGTGCCAACATATTCTGTTACCAATATCAGGAAGGTACAGAGATACAGTATAGTTTAAACTTCAAATCGCTCAAATCAAGCTGTTGGGAAGGGGAGAGGTCAGATACTGACATACTGGAAAAAAGGGAAGCTGATGATGACCACACTGCTGATACCGCTTTTTCTCCTGAGAAGTATGAATTGGGATGGGATCAGCAGATGATGACAGTTGGGTTATTTGAGGTTTGTGCTGTTGAAGTTAGAGACAGATGTGCCTAGAGAGGGTCAGCTAAGTAGCGGACTGGGCAAAACATGCTCAAAATTGAGATAAAGCCTCTGCAAGCTCTGGGACTCAGTTTCTTCTGTGCTAACACTGTAAGAGGTTGTTTTGAAGTGTATGTAACCTGAAAAAGTCTTTTCTTCTGGTTCCAGAAACTTCCTGCCCAAGGCATAGGAAGGAAAGATGAGTTTGGTCTGTAAGTTTTACTCACTTCCTTCACTGACTTTTACATCAGCATATGTCTACTTTCCTTTCTCACGGGGGGGTGGGAAAAAAACAGATATTAGAATATGCTAGAGTGATATCACGTCCCTGGGTGGCACAAGTAGTTCGCCCGGCTACAAATGGTGATTCGAACCTACCCAGTGGTACTATGTAAGAAAGGCCTGGCAATCTGCTTCTGTAAAAATTACAGCCAAAATAAAACCCTCTAGAGCAGCTCTACTCTGTAACTCATAGGGTCACCATGACCTGGAAGCCCTTCATCAGCAACAGCTTTGGTTCTGGTGTTTTTTATAGTGATACCATTTGGAATTCTCAATTCCTATGGTATGCAATAAATAAGGGCTGAAATTATACAACTGTTGTATGGAAGACAACTTATTTTTATTATTAACTCTGTGGGCTACAGTTGACATTTTACATGCAAGAGGAAGGAGACGTTTCTTCTGTCTTCAAGGATCCCACAGATTAGGAGAGAAGATAAAACATGCATGAGTACCTAATATCTAATCTGCACTGTAACATGTGCTCTGAGAGATAAAGAGCCCCAGAGGTTCAGAGAACAAAGAGATTAATTCTGAACTCAAGAGCACCATGAGCAACGTGGCTAATGGCGAAACAACAGAACTCAAACAAGAGCTAATCTCAGTTTTACTGCCCTGCCTTGGCCACATCATTTCACTGTGCATTAGTTTCTTCAACCATTAAATGAGAAGGGCAAAGCGGCATTCTTGCCCAAAGAGATGACTCTGAGATGAACACATCAATAGACAGATCCCAAGCCAAGCAAAAACATCGTATTGTTCATGGGAAGTTTCACCGTGCTCTGAATAGAGCAGAAGTGGCATTGCCCTCCACCACAGCCAACCTCCCAACTTTGCATTCTGCAGGACAGTCCAGCAAATTGGGACTGTATTGTCGAGCCCGAGTGAAACTAGATGTTCACATACAGCCAGTCTTAAAAGAAGGTTAATTTGTGTTAGCAAACTGTCAACTAACCTGTCATACCCAATTGTTTTACTTCACACACATCCATTTTTTTTTTCCCCCACCCTATAAAGTAAATAAATAAACAAACAGAAAAGTGTCTCCAGGATTGTGTGATGCTAGATGATCTTTCAAGGCTACTTTGTGGCTAAATAAATAAAAAGAAAAACAACAACACTGCCATCCTGAGGGACTTTTTTTTTCTCTTTGAAATCACTGCAAAGCAATAACGATGATACAAATTCAAGGGCAAGTGCCTCATCCTTTATGAACTTGAATCATTAAGTTGATCCTCTTCACCCAGCATGTTTTCAATGCACAGAGAGATAAAATTTGGTAAGTTCATAAAACAATTAAATTAGTCCAACAAGTAAGGGATGTTAATAGAGGATAGACACCAAAAATGTATGAAACAAACCAAAGGCAGAGAAAGTGATGGAACCTCTATGGGAGTATATAAATTACATTGTTAAAATGATGATTGGTGTTATAGCTTCTGTTTCAAAGACTAAACTTTGTATAATGGTACTATCATCAAAACTGATAACAAGAAAATATTTTCTCAAGGGTATCCCTGCCCATGTATTATCCCTATGAAATTGTAGACAGGGGAGAAATGCCTGGAATAATGGTATGTCTAAATACAAGGGGTGGGGAGAGGAATTTAAAGGGAGAAAATTCTATTAAGTGCCACTAAGTACATCACCTTATAGTGTTTTTTTAAAAAATACTCTGCATAAGACACTTTAAAATAGAGTCAAAAAGGGTATGCAAGATTACATTTAGATTTCTACAGCACTTCATATTTTTCAAATGCCATCTATGCATGAATTCCTAGCAGTATCTTTCCGTGGTTTCCTGATTATAAATTAGCTAAATCTTTCCCTTTCTCTTTCCAGTGAAGAAATTGAGAAGGAAATGAGACAAGTAAACTGTCTCAACTCATATTGAGTAAAGACAAGGTTTGGAACACCTAAAAAGGATTTTCAGATGTCTGACTAACTTTTAAAAAATGAAAGAAAGGAAAAAAAAAAACAAACAAAAAAACACCAGCCTCAGCCAGAGCTTAAACAATGTTATTCTTTAGACTTTTATAGGTTGCAAAGGACAGGGAGAAATTTAGGTTACTTTAAGCAATGGAATCACATCAGAAGGAGGAATCAGCAAGTGCAGGAACCTGTCTCAGCCTTTAAGGGCACAAGCTTCGAGGAGAATTAGAATGCCTTTTGTCCCATCACAGCAACCCACAGATCACACAACATAATCTAGCAGCCGCTATTCCCATGGATTGGCTGCATTTTTCTTCTGTGAGTGAGTCTGGTGTCTTCTGACTACTCTCCTCTCTCTTTGTCTACTTCATGTGTGTTTTTTTTCAGGTGGCTTCTACCACTTCGTGCCTGATGCCTTCTCCTCACGAGCCTCTGGGACTTCTGACCAATTTATTGCTGTGTCCCTCTCTATATGTCCCTCTGCTACTCAATAAAGAGAAAATCTGACCGGGTTAATCACTTTCGAGCATCCCTACCAGACAGAATCCCTTCATCAAACTACCTGATAGGCTACTGAGCAGCTTATAAATGGCTACATTTGACTCAGGCACCAATTCCAGATCCAGTCATCTCTGATCTGAGCAGACAGACTACGTGATAAAAATAAATAAATTAAGAACAAGAAGCTGCTTCCTAATTCATGTTTGGAAGGGGCTATTGCCAAGTTAAAGAGCCCTAGCAGCATAATACAGCCCTGGTGATGCAGTGGTTAAGAGCTCAGCTTCTAACCAAAAGGTTGACAGTTCAAATCCTCCAGCCGCTCCTTAGAAACCCTATGGGGCAGTTCTACTCTGTCCTATAGGGTCGCTGTGAGTTGGGATCAACTCAACGGCAACGGATTTGGTTTGGTTTAGTGGCACAATGGTTAAGCACTTGGCTGTTAACTGAATGGCTGGCAGTTGGAACCCATCAGCCACTCCATGAAAGAAAAGACCTGTTGATCTGGTCTTGTAAAGATTACAGCCTAGGAAACCCTATAGGCCAGTTCTACTTTCCTAGAAGGTCACAAGGAGTCGGAATCGACTCGACGGCACACAACAACAACACTGTCAAAGTAAGATCCCTGGGTGGTGCAAACGGTTAACATGCTCAGCTGCTAACAGAAAATTTGGTGGTTCGAGCCCACCCAGAGGTGCCTCTGAAGAAAGCCCTTGACAATCTAGTTGCAAAAGAATCAGCCATTGAAAACCCTGTGGAACACAATTCTACTCTCACACACATGGTGTCACTGGCAACTTGTTTTGGTTTATTGGCAAGGTGGTCTGTTAGCATGTTATGAAGTTATCTGAATGCCCAGGCATTTGGTATGTTTGCGAAGCACCAAGGAAAAGGATAACTTTGATTCGGTATAACTTTTTCTACTCAAGTTCCATTTTTGGTTTATAGATACTCTCTTTGGGACTGTTATGTTACATGTCCCCCCATTACCACCACCAATGAGGGAACAGGCAGTGTGAAATGTAACACTGCTGATGAGACCTCCAAGATAAACTCTGAGGGCCATTAGGAAACAGAGCCAGGCTCCCCAGATCACCCAGGCACCCTCCTGACAGACCAGGGCAGATAACTACAAGACAGGACAAAGATCTGACATCCCTGAAAGCATCTTTGCACATGCTTGGTGGTTCCATTCCTTGAGTTATTTCACTGTGTCACCTGTCCCAAAATATTTTCAACTATGTCTCAACTAAGCATGTACCTGGAGGAGGCAAAAAGGAAAAAGCAGACTGGAACATAAGTGTGTGTGTGTGTGTGTGTGTGCGTGTGTGCGCACAATTTTCCCCTTAAAAGCACAATGATTTGAAGAAATGCATTTTTCATCTACCTGGTTTCAGTTTAAGCTGTTAATTTTCTGAAGCAGATACAACAATGTAGGAAGACAGCACAGTATTCTATTAGCATTTACTTTTCACTTGAAGTAAAATGTGCTTCCTCTTCGCTAGTTTTCAAGGGATCGTATTAAACTAACTTCTCCTTTATACGCATATGACACACAGCGTGAGGAAAAGGCACCAAGAACCAGCATCTTTCTTTTTACTTCTCAGGCTGTGTTTGACCTTCATAGGCACCTTTCTTAGGCAGGAAGGGAGCGGGTCGCCCTACCTCAACATAGAGGGCTGTGTGTGACTAAAGGCTTCGAGATAGAAGATAAAAACTCTGTTCTCCTCAACTATTTCTCTCTGGCCTTAGAATCTGAAGAAGTGCCCTCATGCATCACATATTTTCTGTTATCTTTGTCTGCCGTGCGTACTATTTCTTGGCAAGAAATAGAGTGATACCTTCTGCTTCCTAGTAGAAATCTGTACTTAAGGAAGAGATACAAAATGTGCGGTAGTACAACCTCCCCATTTTCCCAACTCTTTCTAATCACACATGCCTTACCACATAGCTGCTACCTGGCTATAAACAATCCACTCCATCCTAATCTGCTTCTTAGGATAGATTTTTCAGGGGACAAGAGGCAAACATTGTTCTTTATAACACTCTTGTTTAAACATACACACACACACAAAGGAACTGTCACTTTGTCATCGTTCAATTTTGCAAAATAACAAGCTTCTTTATTCATTTGCCAAAATGTTTTGAGTGCTTCCAGACTCAAATGGTCTTTATACATCCCTGCGGTAATTTAAAATGGGTCAGACACTTTTAAAGATGAAGAAGTTAAGTCATAGAAAGGTGAAATGATTTGTCTAAACTCAGAAATGGAGAATAACTGCAAAATTTAGATCATTTTTTTAAAAGTCTGATTGAATAATTGATCAGCTAAATCATTTCACTTTTATTTTTAACACAACAGCTAAAATATATACATATATACATATATAGACATATATGTATGAGTCCTGGTGGGGCAGTGGTTAAGCATTCAACTGCAAACAGAAAAGTCGGCAGTTCGAACCCACCAGCTACTCCTCGAGAGGAAGATGTGGCAGTCTGCTTCCATAAAGATCACAGCCTTGGAAACCCTATCGGGCAGTTCTACCCTGTTCTATAGATTCACTATGAGTCAAAATGAACTCAATGGCAAGGGGTTTTGTTTTGTTTTTTCGTTATAAATAAGAAAACATATTTCCTCCAAAAAATGTTGTGATCCTAATTTAATTTACCGAGTGTCCAGACATTCCAGGTATTTCTTGAGATGTTTCTATAATGTTCATTTGTGACACTTTAGTGTAACATAATGTGTGTATTTGCATTATCCTGCTCCATAAAATTGTTTGTGAATTTCACAGACTTTTAATTGAAAAGATGTTCAAAGTCAATGTTATTTTTTGCTAGCAAATAACGTGCTAAAATGTTCTGTAAATTAAAAAAAGAAAATTTACCAGGCTTATTCGGTTCCCTCTCCTCAGGGTCTCTTGCCCAGGAATTAGCATTAATGAAGGTGGTGAAATGAGTGAACTCCTCATACCTGGAAGATAAAGAAAGCCCTACAAGTATAGAGAGCTTAGTGTACATGCTGCCTAATAGTATTTCTGAAGAGTGGTGAATTTTGTACTCAAACAGAGGTCAGCAAATAAATCCAGAGTGCCAGACTGTTTGATTTTTCCTTTTTAAAGATGAGCTGCTCTGATGGTTGGAGATTTTCATTTCCCAGCTCCAACACGGAGTAGTCACATATGCAAACACCGAGGCTATCCCTGCAGTCTCAATACAGATTAATTATTTCTGACTGCCAGGAACCACGAGTGGGCTATGCTATTTTGGTGATAAACCTCACCCCCCACTCACTCGAGACAAAAGAAAGCACGCACAAAAAAGGCTACAGCCTCAATCTATGGTTATTTCACCTTGAATAGACTTTCCAAATGAAGCCTTTTCATTTATGCTTTCTAGATTAAACATTACAAACTAGAAAGGAATCTTGTTTTTCTTCATTAGTGTATCACAAACTGCTAATTAGGAAAGATTTCTTTTACTAAATGATTTAGTTCTTATGTCTGTTTTAACACTTGAAAGGTTACAGCTTCAGGAAAAGAGGAAAGAGCCTTAATTAAAGAATGAATTATTGAATATTCAATTATAATTGATGTTGCCCCGTGCTATTATTTTGCATGTTTATAGATGTTTTATGTGATTCTGTTATCAGAATAACCAAAGAGAGAGACACAGACTACTGAGGATTAAAAAAAAGGGAGGGCTTCAGCCTGATCACATTCAGCCAGTTAAGTTCAAGAATCATCTGAAGCGTGGTCTCCATGACAACAAGTCACTAATTGCGAACATAAAGTAAAAAATCAACCTTCCTTGAATTTGGAAGCTACATGGATGATATCTAATTTTTTTTTTTTTTTTTTTAATAGTGAACTGGGACTTTTCTTTAGGGAATCCTTCAAATCACTTTTCTAAAACCAGGGGCCACTCCATTGCGGGGTTAATTCTGGCCTGGCAAAGTGATCAGGTAAAGCTCTCCAGAACCTCCAGTTTTGATTATCAACACCTACAACACCTAGCCTCTGCTAGAGATAAGGAGAGATGGTTGTGATGAGGAACGAAGGATTTTTGCATCTTTGAGCTACAGAACTGCAAAGGGAGCTACTGAGGCAGATGAATGAACCAAAGAAACACTACCAAATACTGGATTTGAGCATCCTTTAGACAAGGGCAGGGGGAAGCAAATTGAGGGGAAAAGTTGAGTTAAGACATAAAATCAGCCACTTTTCATGGGGTTAATCATCCATGCTCACTCATAGCAAAGGTTTCTGGTTCCTCTGCCTGGCAGATTCAAAAAAAACAAACAAAAAAAGTGAACGCTTTGAGACTTGGGAACCTGCTCAACCGACACAATGGCACCATTCAAAATTCACCAATTTATGAACCGCAGCATATCATTTGTAAAAACTGCTTCAGCCCGTGTTACCTTTCACCAGCTCTGTAAGTCTCCTCACTGGGTCACCAGGAGCGAGCACGAACATTTTGATAAATTCTGTTTCCATGACGATGAATTAACCAGTGAAAAGGGGGAGGTGTTGAAAGATCTGTATTCTGCAGAATACTCTCAGATGTTTGCCTGTTTTCATTTTTAGCCATTTAGTTCTCATGGCTCTGTTCCAGACTCTTTAATTTGCCAGGAGCTGTTTTTCCTACACAGATTACAGGAGTAGTTCATCAGTGAATGTTTCACTTTGCAGTCCCATCTAATGTAAGGAAACAAAAATGAATTTTCCCAATTATGCCTTTTTGTTTGTTTAGAAAGAATGTAGTAAGCTTTTATTCTTTCTTACCTCATAATCTAGCTTTGTGTTCCTCTTCCCCCTTATTTATTGACCATTACCTTACACAGACTTCAACTGCAATTTGTAAGATGTTGGGAACTGCTTTTAAATACTAATATATCCCCAAAAGGCAATGATTTTTGAATTTAGTGGACTGAACTCCCAGAGGGGGACTGACAGAGGGAAAAAACATTAAAACAAGTAGGCCTAGTATATGTTACAACAGAACAAAGTGTTTAGGGAAAGAAAAAAAAATAAGAAAGCTATAGTGCATTTCCTTTACTAAATTACTTTAAATTGGCTTATTTTTATACCGTAGAATCTGTTTATGTTATTTCAGCATTTATCCACTTAATGAATTTAATGAAAAAACTACTATTTCCTTGAGGGAGCCAAAAAAAAAAAAAAAGAAGTGATACAGATGGTATAATTCTTCAAATGGTTAAAATAGCAAAAAGAACTCATCTGTTTGCACCCGGAAAAATTGGATATGCAACATTTTTTTCTGAGGTTAAAAAGTAAGAATAATGTCTCTGCAAAACATTTATTTCCAGTCTAGCTGTAGTTTGTATCTCAACAAGTAACTAATTCAGTCATTATAAATACTAAATTCAAGTAGTGAAAATTTTCCCTTTTCTTTCTTTTCACCTCAAACAAGGTAAACAACTAGTTTTCAATTTCCAACATGAATCCCTGGGTAACACAAACAGTTAAGTGCTTGGCTGCTAACCCAAAGGTTGACAGTTCAAACCCAACCAGAGGCACCTCAGAAGACACGCCTGGCAATCTGTTTCCGAAAAGTCACAGTAGTTCTACTCTGCACACATAGAGTTACCATGAGTCGGAATAGACTCCATGGCAACTGACAACAGCAACATGAGTGAAATTACAAAGAATTGTGAGATTCACAAGAAGTAAAGAAGAAAACTATTTAACATTATTATGCAAAGCTCTGCCAATCAGAACTACTTTTTTTAAGTTTCAATAAATAGTAATGCAATAATACATTTTTCTGTTAAGAATTACTCTTCAGGGTCATATTTGCTCTGAGAGCTTAATTTCCCTAACAAGAACGGAGAGAACTTTCACAGTGAAAAGAATATGCTAATTTTCTTTTCCTCCCTCTTTAACACATATGCACAAAAAATATTATTAATATTGGCAGATCTCAGAGAATGTACATGATTGAAAATCAAAGTAATTGTTTTAATGAATAAATTCTAGTAGTTTAGCAGCGGACATCCATCAAATGTTAGAATAGAAAACCATGCTACTCTAAAATCAGCATATTGGTAGCCCCGAAATTGTTCATCTTGATTTAAAATAGCAGAGACAGTAGCATGGTGTCAAGGGACAACTTAGTCAACTGGCACACCATAGTTCACAAAGATAATATCCTACATCTTAGTTTGGCAAGTAGTGCTGGGGTCTTAAAAGTTTGACACTATTGGTTTATACTCGTACGGCTCAAAAGAGAATGAAGGAAATCAAAGGCTCAAAGAAGAAACTAGTCCACGGGACTAATAGCCCACATGAACCACAGCCTTTTCTAACCCGAGACCAGAAAAACTAGATGATGCCTGGCTACCACTATCAATCATTCTGACCAGTGACACAATACAAGGTCTACGATAGAATGGGAGACAAACGCAGAACTCAACTCAGATTCCTAAAAAAGGCCAGACCTACTGGACCAATAGAGACTAGCAGAACCCCCGAGATTATCACCCTAAGATACTCTTTGAAATTGGAATTGATACTATTTCTGCAGGTCACCTTTCAGCCAAGTAATAGACTGGCTTATAAAATAAACAATATCACCCATGAGTGATGTGCTCCTTTAAACAATTAACTATATGAGACCAAATGGTCAACATTTACCCAAAAGCAAAGATGAGACAGCAAGGAGGGGCAGGGAAGCTAGATCAATGGAAACAGAACAAACAGAAAGCAAATAATGAGAATGCTGACAGCATTATAAAAATCGTAACCGATGGCATGGGACAGTTTGTATGAAAATTATTAAAGGGAAACCTAATTTGCCGTGTAAAGTTTCATCGAAAACACAATAAAATATTATTTAAAAAGAGTGCTAATAAATAAAATAGCAGGGACAACTGTGTCAGTTGACTGGGTATGGACAAAGGAAAATCTAATGACATTTTTGTTCACCTGCCATATATACTTCCTTCTGCTTCGTCTGGGTAATGTGCAAGGGTTCTGCTTAACAATACCATGCTTCCCTTCCTAGACCTGAGGTCATAAAGCAGGTAGCCAGCACAGAGGTGTATCCAGGGTATGACAGGTATGGCACGTGCCCTGGGCACCACTTGGGAGGGTGCACCAATGAGCAATTTCTATTGGCCATTGCAGTTTCCGACACCAGCTGTGAGAGATCGTTCAGCAACTGAAAACTAATTGCCATAGGCGCTATTTTCCGTAGATATGCCTCCGAGCCAGCTTTCAGTTCACATGGATGTTAATAGTGTGAGATCCCTCTGCCAGCGGTCATCTGGGAAATAGAGATGGCATGGCCGCCACAAGAGGCAGCTGCCTTCACACCAAGGTGACCCGGGCTTGGCATCAGGCAGCGCAGGAGTCAGCTTGTTAATGCTAAGCTCTCTGGTGAGATGTGGATGAACAGCAGTTCTCCTCAGTCCTGTGGATTGAAAGTGTCACACAAATACTGTCAAGCTCAGTTGCTGATCATTAAAAATGAGTATAAATGAGAGGAATAATGGCTTGTTGATCCACCTATGTCAAGTCTGACATCCTTACGACACTGCTTACAACGGTATAGATGTCATTCAGCCCTTAGTTGGAGAGATTTTTTACAAAGAAAATAGTCGTGAAACTTCTTGAGTTTTTTGGTTAAAACTGGTCAATAGCCAACCATACTAAAAGCTCCAATAACTTTATTTCTTAACGTATATTTAAATGATTAACTACTACATATGTCATAGAACATCTATTACTTAACATTGTTTTCAATGCTGACAAGATATTTTATAAATATTCAGAACAGTGAAATCTTAAATGACTTATTACTTTGTATATGTAAATGATACATATGCACATAACATATATCATAAATATGCTCACGTTTAAACAACACCAAAAAGGGATCTTAAATATATATTCATATAAGCAGTAAGAAGAAAAGGTATATTTATGGATCTAAAGAACAGGTGTCTTCTAACATCTGCAGTGTGTTCCTGAAAAGCTGTTTGAAATATTTTTTTAATCTCATGTTTTTTAAATTGGCTTTGAGCTCATTACTTAAATAACTTACGCAATAATCCTTTTAGTAAAGCCAGAAATCTTTTTTTAATATGAAAATATATCCCTTCTATATGGTTTGCAACTTTACATTTTTTAATACCTATGATTTTAAAATGGCGTATTTAATATAAAAATTTAAAAGCACACAGCTATTTTTGTTGTTTGAATTTTTTTTCGTCACTCTTCTCCTAGAGGGAATACTGAGAGATATAATTACAAGGGCAGCATGTTGAAGCAAAGAGATTTGATCAAGAGCACTGTCCCAGGATCCAACAGCCCAGAATCTAATCCCATTGGTCACACATTGCTCACTATTCCATAAGAAGTATATACTAACATCTAGTCTGACAACTCAGGATCTCTGCCCCAAGCAAACACCTGATACTTTACTGAGGGTAGTTAGATCAATAAAAGTAATCATCTTTTACCTAATTTACAAATCAAAGCTAACTTCCATCTGTAAATCACATAAAATTTTAAGTGTATTGAGAGATCATTATTATATAAGCCTTTTTAGTAAAGTAGATTGCTACCAATTTAGTCAGATAGCTGACATAATCGTTCAACAAACATATATAGAGTATTTCTGGTGGTGCAGTGGTTAAAAGCGCTTGGCTGCTAACTGAAAGGTCAGCAGTTTGAAACCACCAGCGGCTCTGAGGGAGAAAGATGTGGCAGTCTGTTTCCTTAAAGATTTACTGCCTTGGAAATGCTATGGGGCAAGTCTACTTTATCCTATAGGGTCAAGTCACTAGGAGTTGGAATCTTCTCCACAGCAGTGGATTTTTTTTCTTTGACCCAGAGGAATTGACTGTGTAGTGAAGAGGCATAGAAGTAGAGTGAGATAAAAATCTAATAATGATAAAACAAGTTGCACTGGTGGATCAGTGGTAGAATTCTAATTGGGAGACCTGGGTTCCTGGTCAGTGCACCTCATGCACAGTCACCCAGTCTGTTATTGGAGGCTTGAATGTTGCTGTGATGCTGAACAGGTTTCAGCGGAGCTTCTAGACTAAGATGGACTAGGAAAAAAGGCCTGAAAATCTACTTCCGAAAATCACCAATGAAAAGCCTACGGATCATGATGGTCCGATCTGAAACCAATCATGGGGATGGCACAGGATCTGGCAGCGTTTCTTTCCATTTTGCATGGGGTCTCCATGAATTGGGCATCTACTGGACTGTAGCTAACGACAACGGTGATGGAAAGGCACCCAGGAAAATTGTATGGAAGACTGTGGGAGTGTGTTACTGTGGAAAGAACAGTACGGTTTACCAAAAGCTTTAGGGAAAGGACATTCCATATAAAGAGACAGCTGGACAAAGGCACAGAAATGAGAAAAAACCTATTAGGTCTAGAGAACCAAAAGCAGCTCAATGTGGCCTGAGTGCCCAGTGTAAGACAGGTAGCAGTCAGTGTAAGACAGGTGGCAGGAACAAATAGTAACAGAGAGATAGGCAGGAACCGCATCAAGGAGGTCCTCTTAGTCATTACTGACAACCTGAAAGTCATCCTGTCTTCATGATCTTTTGGGCAGCGATGGTAGAAGTTCTGGTGAGAGAAAATGACAGTGGCAGTAAATATACAAAGAACAAGATGAATTAAAGGTGTATTTAGAAAGCAGAGTTATCAAACCTTGGTGATTGATGGGGTATGGAGAGGTGGGAGGCTGTAAAATTAGAGATGATGCACAGGTTCTGACTTGAGCAACCGGGTGAATGGTAGTGCCACCACTGAGATAAATGCAGAAAAAGGAGCCAATTTTGG
Organism: Trichechus manatus latirostris; assembly: GCF_000243295.1. NCBI lineage: Eukaryota > Metazoa > Chordata > Mammalia > Sirenia > Trichechidae > Trichechus > Trichechus manatus. The sequence continues at coordinate 2,622,196 of NW_004444109.1, read as the reverse complement.
GAAACATGTTGAAACAAAGATACCTGTGGAACATTCCTGTAAAGAAGCCCAGCTGGTAGTTGGAAAGATGAGTCTGAAGCTCAGGGCAGAGGCTTAAGTTAAAAACATAGACTTGGGGTCCACTGGTAAACGATAGCATCTGAAACTATTACTCTGCTTAAGAATCCCCAAAGAATGTGGAAAATGAGATAAGCTGTGGGTTGAGGACTCAACCCTGGCACACAATTGTTTAAGAGACTGACAAAGGAAAAGTAGCCAATAAAGAAAATAACAAAGGACTAGACCAAAGGTTGGGGGAGAACCCATAACACATTAATATTATGGAAGCCACAAGAGTGAAAAATGCAGTAGAGGGGTCCAGTAAGAAACAGCCAGAAAAATACACATTAATCTCCCTCACTACCTTCTCCCATCAGAATACAAATCCTCATCATTAAAACTAAAAAGAACTTAAATAACTAAGATTAGAGAAAAAAATTAAGATTAGGCCTATGGAAGGCCACGGTCAGCATACTTACATGTTATTTACGAGTTGCCCGTTCTTAATTCTTAAGCAATGGTCGGCATACTAACATGTTATTTAACCAAACCCATTGCTGCAAGTCAATTCCGACCCAAAGCGACACTATAGGATAGGCTGTAATCTTTATGGGAACAGATCACCATATCTTTCTCCCATGGAATGCTGGTGGGTTTGAACCACCCACCTTTTGGTTAGCAGCCGAGCACTAAACCACAGTGCCACCAGAGTTCCTTACATGTTATTTAGAAGTTGTCTATACTTAATTTTTAAGCAACGGAAGATTTAACCATTTATTTTATTTGTTTATTCCCTATCCTGTCCTTAAAACAATACAAATTATTTAGATAATACTTTCTGAATTCATTCTTCTAAACTGAGCTTTTGATAAATGTTAAAGACAGTCAGTTCAATGGGAAACACAAATCAAAATAACAATGAGATACCACTTTACACTCACTAAAACTTATTACTGTCAAGTCAATTCTGACTCACAGTGACCCTATAGGACAGACTAGAACCACCCGATCGGGTTTCCAAGGCTGTGATCTTTAATGAAGCCAACTGCTACATCCTTCTCCCATGGAGTGGCTGGTGGATTTGAAACACCCACCTTTTGGTTAGCAGCCAAGTACTTTAACCACTGCCCCACGCCCACTACCAAACCACACCCGTCGCCTTCGATTCAATTCTGACTCATAATGACCCTATAGGACAGAGTAGAACTGTCCAATAGGGTTTCCAACCTTTTGGTTAGCAGCTGTAACTCTTAACTACTACACCACCAGGGTTTCCGCCTACACCCACTAGGATGATTTTAATCCAAAAGATGGAAGATACCAAGTGTTGGCAAGGATATGGAGAAATGGCACCCTTGTACATTGCTTTGTACATTGTACTGCTTAAGTGGTTAACATTATCTCATTTAACTCATACCTATTCCATAAGATGGAGTCCCTGGGTAGCACACACGGTTAAGTACTTGACTGCTAACTGAAAAATTGGCAGTTAGAGTTCACCCAGAGGCACCTCAGAAGAAAGGTCTAGTGATCTACTTTTGAAAAAAAACCCTCCATTGAAAACCCTGAGGAGCATAGCTCTACTCTGACACACACGGGGTCACCATGAGTCAGAATCGACTCTACAGCAGCTGGTTATCTCATGAGATAGTTACTAGTATTACCCTCAGTTTACAGATGAGGAAACTGACATTTAAAAAAAGACGTACTGTGACCAATGTCACACAATTAGTAAGTGGTAGAATCAGGATTCCACAAATGTTATCATCATCATCATCATCATGATTATTATTAATCATTGAAAAGTGAAAAAGTAGTCAGGTGTTTTCAAATGTCTGACTCTTGGCATCAAATTATAAAAAGTTCTCAACTTTCCAAACATTGACATAATCCAAGTAAAACTGATACCTTGCATGCTTCAATTTCCATGTTTATGTTTTTCTTTGAATGTGGACGAAATGAAAATGAAGTAATGGTCAAAAAAGAAGAAAATTTAGCATTTTTTTTAAGATCATCTTAAAAAGAAAATTACCAGATCTACTTTTAGAGAAGTGTTTTTAGCATTAAAAATCAGTAAAACCTGACTTCAATAACTGGTATTAGGTCTTCCCTAATGCCGAAGTCAATAGCTCCTCTTGTAAAGGTGTTATGGTTTAAGCACTGCTTCAGGCCTACATTAAACTTGAACATTGGATCAAAGAGACAAAACTCACATGACAATACCAGTTTCACTTTATAGCCTGGAATTCTTAGAATCTGTATATTTATCCTATTGTCAACGACGTGTCACTGATTGTTTTTAACAATCTTTTGCATCAGTATGTTTTAGAAGGTGTTTTTCTCCCCTTTAAATCTTCCTTCAGGGACGCTGCAGCATAAGCTGTCTGACTTTGTATGTGTGTGGACCTTAAAATATTCTAGCAAGGTAACAAGTGTTGAAACGTGAGCACAGATACAAATATTCTGAAAATTTTAACCAAATGTTTATGAAAATTCGAGGCCCTAAATTCAAAGATAAATGCATATTAAGTGAAGACAGTTTAGCGTAAGAGGAAAGAGGTATGGCATAGTGGGTAAAAACGCAAGATTTTCAGTCAGATTAGTACTAAAATTCCACCTCTACCATGTACTAATTATTTGATTTTGAGAAAGTGACTCAGTTACCATTCCTATAAACAAAGAAAAATCAGATAAACCACAGAGGATTCTCCAATAATTTATATATATATATATAAAATCAAAAAACCAAACCTGTTGCCATTGGGTCTATTTCGACTCACATAGGACAGAATAGAACTGCCCCCACAGGGATGGTGGATTCGAACTGCTGACCTTTTGGTTAGCAGCTGAGCTCTTAACCACTGCACAACCAGGGCTCCATATATAAACTTAAAATGAAACCCATTACCCTCAAGTCGACTCCAACTTATAGCAACCCTATAGGACAAAGTAGAACTGCCTGATAAAGTTTCCAAGACTGAAATCTTTACAGAAGCAGACAGCCACATCTTTCTCCCAAAGAGAAGCTGTTGGTTTGGACCGACAACCTTTGGGTTAGCAGCCGAGTGCTTAACCACTGTGCCACCAGGGCTCCATATATAGATATATGTGTACATACATACACACTGCCAGGTGCCAAGCAATGTTCTAGACACTCACACAGCTTATAATAAAAAAAATTAAAATGTAGTACAATCTCAGGTAGAAATAACTGTTCTAAAGAAAGAATTACTGATAAGCTAAGAGACAGTGATCAGAAAACAGTGGGGAGCTGCTATCTACAGAGCTGGAGAGCCCTTTGAGGAAGCGTCATTTGAGCAGAGAACTGAATGATGTGAGATAGTGAAACTTGTGAATATCTGGGGAAGTACATTTCAGGCAGAGGGATGAGCACATGCAAAGATTTCCCAGTCTGGAACATGCTGGAAAATTTGAGGAAAAGCAAGGACAGCAGTGAGGCCAGTGCTCAGTGTTTCACGAGTTGAATTAAAAAGGTCTCCAAGGATTAACTCATACAGGAATTTACATGCATGGCAGGATTTTGGATTGTATTCTAAATGTGATGGGAAGCCATTGGATAGCTTTGAGTAGGTGGATGTCATGATTCAATTTATATTTTAAAGTATCACTTTGACTCATATGTGGAAAACAAATTCTAGGGAACCAGGCGTGTACACAGGGTAACCACGTAAAAGGCAGTTGCAATGGTGATGGCTTAAAATAGGAGGATAGCACTTGAAAGTATCTAAAAGTGGTTAGATACATGGTGAGTTTGAAAGTAGACCCTACAGAACTTCTGATAGATTAAACATGGGTTGTGGGAAAGGAGATTAGAATAAGTCCAAAGTTTTGGACCTACGTTATTGAAATGGTGAAGACTGGACAAGGAACAGGATTAAAGGAAAAGTGCTATAAATAAAGAGTTTAGGTAGAAATTCTAACTAGACATCTATATAGGAATATTGAATAGACCATTGGGTATTCAAGTATGCATTCAGGAAAAAGGTGAAGAATGGATATTACAATTTGGGCATTATCAGGTATAAATAGTATTTCAGCTATGAGTACTGAGTGAAATCCCTATGTTGTTGTTAGCTGCCATCCAGTTGACTCCAACTTATGGTGACCTTGTGTAGAACAGAATGAAACATTGCCTGGCCTTGCAACATTCTCACAATCACTAGCATGTTTGAGTCTAGTATTGCGGCTTTTGTGTCAATCCATCTGTTATGGATTGAATTGTGTCCACCAAAAATACGTCTTGTAAATCCTAACCTCTATGTCTGTGGTTATCATCCCATTTGAGAATGGATTGTCTTTGTTATGTTAATGAGGCAGGATTAGAATAGGGTGTGTCTTGAGTCAATCTCTTTTGAGATATAAAGGAGATTAAACAAGCAAGCAAGCAGAGTTGAGGGAAGATGGATGCCGTGCCACATGATAATCACCAAGGAGCCAAGGAATAGAAGCCGAAGAGACAAGGACCTTCCTCCAGAACCGACGGAGAGAGCCTTCCCCGAGAGCTGGCACCCTGAATTCAGACTTCTAGCCTCCTAACTGTGAGAAAATAAATTTTTATTGGCTAAAGCCACCCATCTGTGGTATTTCTGATGTAGCAACACTAGATAAGTAAGACATCATCTCACCAAGGGTCTCCCATGCCCTCATCAGCCCTCCACTTCACCAAACATGGTGGACTCCTCTAGCGATTGATCCCTCGCGATGATATGTCTGAAGCAAGCAAGTGGACAATGTGCTGCTGTGATCGATAAGGTTTTTTTTGGCTGATTTTCAGAAGTAGATCTCCAGGCCTTCCTAGTCTTAATCTGGAAACCCTACTGGTATTTGGAATACCAGTTGCATCAACTCCAGCATCATAACAACACAAAAGCCACCAGAGTACGACAAACTGACAAACGGGTGACAAGAAATTCCTATAGGAGTGTGTTCAAATAGAAAAGAAAAAAGGTTCAAGGATGGAGCTCTGGGGCTGTCCAACATTTAGGGGTCAAGAAGATGAGGACAATGCAGGAAAATCATGGGAAAGTAGTGTTTTAGAAAACAAAGGAATAAAGTACTTCAAGAAAGAAGGAGTGATCTACTCTGATATGTTACAGAGAGGTTGTGTAAGATGCAAGTAGAATTAACTGTTGACAACATAGAGACCAGTGTTAACTCTGAGAAGCAAAGTTTCAGTGGAGTAATAGGAACAAAAACTGTATTCAGTGGAGTGGGTTCAAGAGATAACAGGAGAAGAAAACATGAATGGAAGAGTAATTAATGTATTTTTGTGAAAATTAAATAAGGAAATATATGTAAAGCATTTAACCCAATGCTTGGCATATCATAAAGGGTTCATAAATGGTAGCCATCATTATTTTTTATCATTTTTTATATAGTTATCCCTTATCATTGAAATGTTAACTACATATACAAAGAGAAATAATTATGCATATATATATATATATATATATACATGTCTAAGTCCAAAAACCAAACTCATTGCCGTCAAGTCGATTCCAACTCATAGCAACCCTTTGGGACAGAGTAGAACCGCCCCGTAGGGTTTCCAAGTAGCGGCTGGTGGATTCAAACTCTTGACCGTTTGGTTAGCAGCCAAGCTCTTAACCACTGCGCCATCAGGGCTCCAGTGTGTATATGCGTAAGTACATATATATTGAATACTTTTACCAACAAAATGTTCATGTATAATTATCTCATGTTATCCTCACAACATTATGTGGGGAAAAACTGTGGCCATGAGAGTTTTTTTTTTTTTTTTTCTCTCCCATTTTACAGCTATCAAGCTTAGGTTCAGAGTTTATGACTTGCCCAAAGTCACATACAAAGCCAGAAATGAAACCAAGATCCAGTGACAGCCAACTCTTTCCTCTTCCCAGCAATGAAGAATACTTAGAAGTTCAAACACCAAAGAGAAAATCAAATGATATCAATGATAATTAGACAATACAAATATCTGACTTGAGTAATGAACACCCAAAAGGTATTTTAATTTCATAAATTATTTACACGTACACTGTTTACAATCTTGTGCAATTTTTTTCTCTGTAGATGTGGTCATATTCCCCCTTCAAGTGAGAAAATGTTCTGCCATAAAAACAGAGTAAAATGTGTTCTTCACATAAAATATGTAAAGGAAGATAGACGAAGGGAAAAACACTTTGTTACAGCACTCTATGAATCAGGAAATGTTTCATTGTGTGACTACCCATGCTGGGTTCTAGGATAGGTGCTTGGGATACAAGGGGAAATAGAACAAGCATAAGGTCTGCTCCCTTGGCACCTACAGTCTGGTGAGATGCAGATATTAATCAAATTTGCAAACCTTAATTTGTTAAATTATGGTAAGTGTATGGAGGAAAAGAACAGGGTGTCATGGGAGAGAAAAACAGGAACAACATAACCAGGTGTCACTGTGGCTGTTATGTGTGAAGACGACAAGAAAAGGTCTGGATCCTTTCCACAAACCAAGTACAATCACTTCCAGAAACTTAGAATGAAAAGAGACTCTCAAAACAGATGAAAATTCAATAAGATACTTTGGTGACAGATATGAAAAGGGAATTGTGTTATTTTCTCTTAAGGAGTCCATCTTTCTTGTTTTTGGATTAGCGAAAACAAGCAGCAGTGTATTTTCATTTCCTTGGAAGAAATTACTGAGACCAAAGTGAAAACATTTTTTTCAAAAAAATAAGTATTAAGCAGTTCTGAAATGCTTCTGCAATATGTTAGCTGCTCTCGAGACCCCAAATAATCAATATGGAACCCTTCTTACTCCTTCCAGATTGTTATTTGTTAGCTGTCCTTGGGTTGGCTCAGACTCGTGGTGATTCCAATTCATGGGGATCCCATGCACAACAGAATGAAACTCAGCCCAGTCCTACACCATCCCCTCGTTAGGCTGTGGATCAAACTGTTGTGATCCATAGGGTTCTCATTAGCTGGTTTTTGTAAGTAGATCACCAGGCCTTTCTTCCTTCTCTTAGTCTGGAAGCTCTGCTGTAACCTGTTCAGCATCATAGCAACACACAGCCTCCACTGACAGAGAGGTAATGGCTGCACATGAGGTGCATTGGCTGAGAATTGAACCTAGGTCTCCCTCACGGAAGGCAAGAATTCTGCACTGAACCAGGGCCAATACTCCCATCCATGAGAAATGAGGGTTCCTTTTGGGCTGATGTCAATCCAAGCCCTTGCTGCCTTCTGAGAAGCATGCATTTCCCTATCAAGGAGAGAATTTCTGAGATGAATTCTGGGCAAGCTTACAACAAGCTGCTTCACACTCTAGTCGTCTTTGTTAGTAAACAAAATGCAAGCCCTCTTGTTCTAGTCCTTTCACCTCCAAATTACTTGGTATGTGTTGTTCTATTATTCCCCTCCCTTCCAAATCTTTCAGCTGTGTTCTCCCAATGTGATTAACCCTTACATCTTCAACCTCTTCCTGAACAATCCCTCTTCTATTTGGCTTAGGGCAAAGGTTCTAATATGAAGTCGATGAATGGGTTTCAAGGGGTCAGTGACATGCTTAAGAAGATTTATTTAAAAATATGTCTTTGTAAAAAAAAAATTGTTGTAATATTATACAGATATAATTTCACTACAAAAGGTCTAGGTTGGTTATTGTATATGATCAGTCATCATTAAAATCATATTACAGTGTCTAAAATAGATTCCTATTGACAAAAAATTTAAATGTGCCTGCCTTATAATTAAAGAAGATCCATCATTGTTTACTTTAGCATAGATTAAGTTGCAGAAAAATTCAAAGCAAGTAAGTTATAATGATGCTTCTATATCCTTTGGTTTTACTTTTATCTTTAAAATGCAACACAGAAGCTACAATCTTTCTTGTGCTGAAAGGTTTGTACAAATGGAAGCAACACGAAGCCAATAAATAGAAAAGTTTACCTTGACTGTATGGATCTTTTTGTTATGAGAAGACTTGAACTGGAAAGACTGAAATGCTACCAGAAGTTTGCCAAGTCAGGAATCAAGATCCGTCCTCACCCCTTGCCTCCATCTAGTCATTTTTCAACTCCTGTGGATTAAACTCCCATTAAAAATTCGTCCACTTCTCTCCATACCCATATTCCCCACTCTCGTCCAGGCCAATGTCATTTGTTACCTGGTTACTACAATTGTTACAATATAATGAAATGAAATTTGGGGACATTTGGACAGTGAGAGTTTGTTGATTTGTTTTTGTTTTTGATTTCTTTTGTTTCGTTTAGCACTAGGGGATTTTAATTAACTTGTCACCTGTCTGATCAGAGAAAGGAGTTGTTCCTTCGTTTCCTTTGAGGTTGGGATTCATAAGGTAGGAGAGATTCAGGAAAGGGGAGGAGTGGGAGAAAGGACTCTCATCTGACCAACAACAGATCACAAATTGTATCAACTTGTGGGTTGGCTAGGGCCAAAGGAAGAAGCCAGCCAGGTACCCCTGTAACTGATAATGACAAATGAACTGAGTTCCAAATTTTATTTTTCTGCTCTGTAATCCGTTTATGAGAGCCTCCCATATTTAGTAAAGCATGTTAGCATAGCCTTGGAGAAGGAATTAAATAGGATCTATTTATGCTTGAGGCAAAGCAGTATGGGGAGAGGACAGCAGCTTGCAAAGTTGAGACAGAAAGGCCAGAAGCATTCCTGAGAAGCCTGAAGAAGCAGTGAGGAGTGAGCAGCAAAGGGTGACAACTGGAAAACATAGCCCTTCTTTTCTGGAGATCCTGAAACAAAACTGTGTATTCTGCACAGATGGGACATATTTGTTCAACAAATGTTCATTGACCAGATATTCTGTGCCTGACTGTGTTCTTCTCGGTGCTGGGTATACAAAAGCACCAAACAAAAGCAAACCCATTGCCATCGAATCAATTCCAACTCATAGCAACCCTGTAGAACAGGATAGAACTGCCCCATAGGGTTTCCAAGAAGTGGCTGGTGAATTTGAACTGCCGACCTTCTGGTTAGCAGCCAAGCTCTTAACCACCGCACAACCAGGGCTCCCCTGGGTATAACGGCAGTGAACAAAATCAACCACGTCTATCCCTGTGGAAGAGACAGACTATAAACAAACAAGGATGAATTATGTCATATGGGGATAAGTGCCATGGAGAAAAATAAAGTGGGGTGTAAGGGATAGCAGCTGCTGAGGGTAGACCTCAGTGTCATTTTGTGAAAGGAGATGTGAAGGTGACTTCTACTCAGATGCCCTTGGAAATGAAGCATGAATTCGTCACCCTTTCTTGCTAACATTGACAGCATCAATGTCATAGTCCTTCTTAAAGTTAGGTTCTTCAGTGTGAGGACAAAAGAAATGATGTTACTTGAATTCAACCACTCAGCGTGGAGCCTTGGATGATCTCCGGAGTTCCTTAAACAAGCCCACCCTCATCTGGCAAAGTAAACTATGAGAGAGTTGATTTCATTTCCAGTCTCAACCTTTGAAATCACAGTGTTCCACATTTTTTTTTTTTTTTTTTTTGCATCAGAATAAAGGCAGTGAACACGTTCAAGTAATCCTTGGACAAGCGCCTTTACACATCAAAGTTCCCTCCACATTTCTTTTCTTTCTCTCTCTTCCTTCCTTTTCTTTCTTTCTTTCCTTTTTCTTTGGTCAATGTACAGCAGCCTTCTCATTAAGTTTTGCTTTAAAGCACATTAAAATTCACTCTTAAAATTTGCATAATTTGAAATTATGTCCATGTTTTTAGGAAATGACCATTTGTTGTTTGCATGAAAAAGCAAGATTGAAAGAGATGCAATCATTTGTAGAGATTGATTTTACACTCTGTCTCTGTGAAAAGAAATCAATTTTCCTTTCAATAGAATGCATTGTATGCAATGTTTGTGCATGTGCGTACATGTGTTTATGCACAGTTTTCTGAGAAGAAGTCTGTGGCTTTCATCAAATTCTTAAATGCCCTTCAAAGAAATTAAAAAAGAAAAAAATCAAGGCCCACTGCTTTAAGGTGAAACCCAGCTCTGCCCTGAGGTTAACTCTTGTCTTCCTGTTCTCCCTGTGGAGACATGGTCCCCACTCTGCTTCCAAACCAATCCTTCTCCACCATTTTGTAGCATGTTTTTTGTCTCAGCATCACTGTCCTCCACTAACTTCTTTTTTGTTACTCCTCATTTATGAAAGACTTTAGAATCTAACTCACATTCTTTCTCTCCATTTCAAATCCTGTCATCGTTCCCATAAAGTTGAGCATCCATATGAGCAATACATCCAAAAATTTCACTCACAAATTCCATTATACTTGTAATTCGCTGACCTTCCCCACCACTCTAATTCTGATACCACATCCCATGGATAGACCCTGGTCCTTTGTCATCACTTGAAATGTTCATGTCTTATTTCATAAATTAAAACATTGCAATTGCAATCTAATCACCACAACCAGCTTTACTATTCTCTCACTTAGCTACTTATATAATACCTGCAGCTGTAAAGTAGTTTCAATGATTAGAGCACGTACTCTGGGATCAGACATCAAAGCAAGTCTGACACTTTCAAGATATGTGAACCTGAGAAAGTTCTTAAATCTCTCTAAGATTCTAGTTTTTCTTATGGAAAAGAAATATGATGATAGTAGTTCCTTGAGTGTATCATATGACACATAACATTTAGCAGGGCAGTACTGAGGAGGTACAATATAAACCATAGCACTTTTTATTGTTATTTGACCTTCCCAAGACCACTAGTCATTTTACTCCTTTATTTTCTTCCTTCTTATGTTGTTAGGTGCCGTTGAGTAAGTTTTGACTCATAGTGACCCCATATGACGGAGTAGAACTACCCGATAGGGTTAGTAGAACTACCCCATAGGGTTTTCTAGGCTATAATTTTTACAGGAGCCGGTTGCCAGGTCTTTCTTCCGTGGAGCTGCTGGGTGAGTTTGAACCACCGACCTATAATCTCACTTCTAGCCTTACCTATCTTAAACAATGTGTGTTTTTCACTTTAATCTCTCCTCTGCCAACATCTTCAATTGTCTTACCCCACTGTACTTCCATTTTCCTCTCCTTGCAAGACACTGAACTTAGATTGCCAAAAAAAAAAAGTATACCACTTGGCATGTTGTCCCTGGAACAGCATGGGTGTTCAGTAAATAGTATTATGAATGAACGACTGAATGAAAAAATGCTACCATAAATTGAAGGTCTTCTGCCTCAATGGGGCACTCTGTGCTGCCCAGCAGGTTTATTTCCCAGTGACCTCTCTCCCTTTCTCCAAAGCAGTTATTTGAAACACTCTCTACTCTTCTCAGATGCTAAACCCTACCACCTGACTTCTCAGGGATTGCAATCCATGCACTTTCCTCTCATTCCTGTTGTCCTACTTGACTAGATCTCCTCCATCAACATTGAAATCATGCATAAGTCTCTCCTCTGCTTAAATAAAAACAAAAATTAAAACACAGCTACACCTCAAAACAAAATCCCTCTTTCTTCTTCACAGGCTCTCCTGTTATTGCCCTATTTCTCTCGTTTTCCCATTGAAAGTTCTTGAAAGCATTGTCTATCCTCAGTCTATACTTTCTCATCTCCAGTTTACTCTTCAATATGACTTTCACCCTTACCCCACAACTGAAACTTATCTTGCCAACATTACTTGTTGCATTAGAAGCTTGACATTTTGGCTGCAATTGACATTTTGATCTGGATATATATATATATATATATATTCAATTCTTTCTTGTCTTGACTTTTTTTTTAAATTACATCTCTATTGAGATATAATTTGATATTATAAGGTTCACCCTTTTAAAGTGTACAATTTAGTATTCTTTAGTATGTTCACAAAGTTGTGCATTGATCACTGCTATCTAATTCCAATATATTTTATCACCGCAAAAAGAAACCCTGTACCCCTAGTAGTCATTTCCCATTGTCCCCTCCCCCTAACCCCTGGCAAATGCTAATCTACTTTCTGTCTCTATTGATTTGTCTATTCTGGACATTTTATATAATTTACAATATGAGGCCTTTTCTGTTTGTCTTCTGTTTCCCTTAGCATAATGTTTTGAAGGTTCATCCATGTTGCATCACGTATCAGAACTTCATTTTTATGGCCAAATAATATGCTATTTTATGGATATATCACATATTGTTTACCTGTTCTCCAGTTGGTAGACATCTGGGTTGTTTCCACTTTTTGGTTATTATGAATAATGCTGCCATCAACATTCAATGACAAGGTTGTTTGTGGACATGTTTTCAAATCCTTTTTTTTAGTATATACTTGTTGTTTGTTGTTAGGTGCCGTCAAGTCGGTTCTGACTCATAGTGACCATATTACAACAGAATGAAACACTGCCCAGTCCTGCGCTATCTTCGCAATCGTTTTTATGCTTGAGCCCATTGTTGCAGCCACTGTGTCAATCCATCTCGTTCAGGATCTTCCTCTTTTTCACTGACCCTCTACTTTACCAAGTATGTTCTTCTCTAGGGACTGATCCCTCCTGATAACATGTCCAAAGTATATGAGACAAAGTCTCACCATCCTGGCTTCTAAGGAGCATTCTGGCTGTACTTCTTCCAGGTATATACTAGCAGTGGAATTGTAGATCATACAATCACTCTACGTTTTACTCTTTGAGAAACTGCCAAACTGTTTTCTGAAGTGGCTGCACCATTTTAAATTCCCACCAGCGTGTATGAGGTTTCAAATTTCTCCACACCCTCACCAACACTTGTTTTTGTCCATCTTTTTAATTATAGCCATCCTAGTAGGTATGAAGTGTTATTTCTTTGCAGCTTTTATTTGCATTTCCCTAGCAACTAATGATATTGAGCATTTTTTCATGTACTTATATACCCTTTGTATATCTTCTTTGGAGAATTGTCTATTTTCTTCCTTTGACTTTCATGAAATCATACTCAGATGGCTTCCTGCTTCTTTGGTGGCTCTCCTTCTTCTGTCTTTCCTTAAAACATTGATATTTCTTATTATTCCTCCCCAGTCTTTGCCCTGGATGAGGTGACCTCATCCACTCCAAAACATTTATTAAAATATATATATCAGTGATTCCTAAATCTATACCTCCAGTTCAGTTCTCTCTCCTGGGATCCAGATTTGGCTATCCAATGTCTACTGGACATCTTCACTTGAATGTTCTATAAACACCTAAAATGGAACATAGTTAAACCTGAATTCATCGTTATTCACCAAAACACCAATCCATTCCCCACAAGGTGAATAGTTCAGCCATCTAACAAATTGCTCAAGCCAAAATTCTAGCTCTCTTTCTCTTCCCTTCCCATCAACCCATGCATCTAAAATGACCAAGTCCATCTTATTCAACCTTCTAAGTTCTTCTCCAAGCAGATTCCTCCACCTTTCCCCTATTATCAGTGCCCTAATTCAGTCCTCTTCATTAATTGCCTGAACTATTAACAAAGACCACAATTCAATCCCTAACTTGTCTCCTCACATCAAATGTTATCTTCTTCAAATTGTTATATTGATGTTAGTTGCCATTGAGTTGACTCTGACTCATGCTGACTTTACATGTAACGGAACAAAACATTGTCTGATTCTGCGCCATCTTCACGATTGTTGGTATGTTTGAGCCCATTGTTGAGGATGTTATGTCAAACTATCTCATGAAGGGTTTCCCTCATTTTCGCTGACCCTCCACTTTACCAACCACGATGTCCTTGTCTAGTGATTGGTCTTTCCTAATGATGTGTCCAATGTCTTGGATCCTCATTTCTAAGGAGCATTCTGGTTGTATTTCTTCTAAGACTGATTTTCCTCATTATCTCACACTGAATTACTGTGGCAAACACTACACGCTGACACTCTTAACACCACTCCAGCCCCCTCCATCCAGCATGAGCAGAGGATGAAATGCTTAAGGAATATATTTCCCAATCTACCTTACATCTGTGCTTTCCATAGTGTTTAATTTTGGCCAAGGGGAATCATCCTCCAGGTTAGAGGGCAGAAGAGAGTATGGTGAAGTGGCAGCCACACAGCTCTTCTGGAAGCACTGGCAGGGATGTAGCTGGGTTATCTGTGGCAGCTTTAGTGCCGGTCTTCAGTCAGGAGTTCTCAACCTAGATTGTGCATTAGCATCACCTGGGAGTTTTCTTTGTTTGGTTTTTAATACTGTGGCTGGGTTCTGCTCCAGATCATTTAAGTACAGTGTTTGGGGGTGCAGACCAAGCATTAGTACTTTGTGAAGCACTCCAGGTGATTCTGATGTGAGGCCAGGATTGGGGAACATTACCCTGATGTCCAGCTGGTCCCTAACTTCATGGGTGCCAAGCCCAATCCGTGGTGGCAGCAGCCCCTGATTCAGTAGCTTTCCTGTGAGTAGCCAAGGCAGTGTGATTCTTGAGGAGGAGGTGTCAGCCGGAGATGCAGCAGTTCCCGGGCCAGCCAGCACTGAAGTGTGACTTCTGCAGTTGTTGTTTCTGGAAGCTTAGCCTAGAGCCAGCTGCTGTAACCCTTCCAAGAAGTCTGTAAGCTGCTTAATACCCTGTAATAAATCCCTTTCTGCTAAAACTGGCTAGAGAGTGTTGACCAACACAGCCATCCAAAATTCAAGTTTGACCATGTCACTTCCCTGATTTCAATAATTCACTGGTTCACCATTGTTCTTTCATAAACTTTTTACATAAAAGCACTTTTAAATGACTTAAAGGCCCCTGCCTTTATAGAAGGAATGTTAGCAATATGTATTAAAAGTATTTTAAAAATGCATACTCTCCTTGAGAAATGACATTTGTAAGAACTTATTTAAAGGAAAGATTTGGGCTTAATGGGCAGAGCTGAGTGAATATGTACGTGCATCACTGCATTGTACATGATTGTTTTAAAAAACTGCAAACAACTTACATACTCATCAATAAGTGTCTGGTAAAAAGTACTGTGGTATACACATAGAGTAAAAGACTTTCTATTAATTTAAAGAATCTTTGAGTGGTAGTCTTGTGAGTGGTTTATGTTTTCTTTCTTATACTTTACCCTTTTCCTCAAATTTTTTCAAAGAACATGTATCATACTTATCAGAAAAAAATAAAAATCAAAACATATTCACTTTAAGAGGACGAATTTGATGTTTATAGCTGCAGACCAAACCAGAGAAGCAACCCCCCTAAGAACAACACCTTAGCATAACAGAAACTTTTCTGAGTGAGTGGATATGGGCCCTTCCCAGTGACAGTCACCTTTCCTGCAAGCCACTATGGTCATTGCTCTGGTTGGTCTTTGTGGTGGGATGAGGTGAAAAGAAATACTATAAGGGAGTATAGGAACTCAAATACCTTGTAAACAATGTTTTTTGGTCCTGCCTGTTGGTGAAAAGAAAAAGATAGACCTAAATAATGAAGAGAGATAAAAGCAGAACTTAGCGGATTAGGACAAATCGTCAATGTTCTCCGCTCTCTCCTGTTTCCTTTGTGTGATGGTTAATGTTATGTGTCAACTTGGCTAGGCTGTGATTCTCAGTAGTTTGGCAGAGACTATGGTATCCATTTCCATTTTGTGACCTGATGTGAGCAGCCAATCAGTTGAAAGGGGAGTTTCCTTGGGAGTGTGGCCTATCTCCAGTATGCAAGTGGATGTTCTGCAAAGCTCACTCTCTTTCTCAACCCTTCACTCTTCTCTCGCCTGCCCTCGAGTTCTTGGGAGATAAGCCTACAGAAGTCTCTGGCCTGCCACCTAACCTGTAGATTTTGGATCTGCCAACCCCCATAACCCTGTGAGGCAGCAGAGGCCTCTAGCCTGCTGCCTGACCTACAGATTTGGGGTTTGTCAGCCTCACAACCACATGAGCCAGCAGAGGTCCTCAGCCTGTTTCCTGACCCACAGATTTGGGACTTAACAGCTGCCACAATTGCATGAGCCATTTCCTTGAAGTAAATTTCTCCGTATATCTATCAGTATACTCTTCACTGGTTTTGCTCCTCTAGAGAACCTGGACTAAGACACTTTGTCTCTTCCTTTAGCAACATGTGTTATAAGTAAAAGGAACATAATTTGGCACTGACTAATGCACATGCAGAGCCCTGGCGACGCAGTGGTTAAGAGCTCAGATGCTAACCAAAGGGCCAGCAGTTTGAATCTACCAGTCACCCCTTGGAAACCCTATGGAGCAGGTCTACTCTGTCCTACAATATCACTATGAGTCTGAAGCGACTCAATAGCAGCAGGTTTAATCAGTTTTAGTTTTTTGGGGGAAGTGTTTTAATGCACATACTGATAATAAATAGTCACAACATGTTCCCAGTACCTAGCATCTGCAGGAGTTGTAGCAGGAGCTTTAGATAATAAATATTATTATTATCTCATACAGTATTGCATCTGTTCCTTTAAACCTTATACGATTGTGATTTGTGTATCTCCATTTTACAGATGAGGCAATTGAGAACCTGAAAAATTAACTCCCTTGCTCAGATCAACACGCTTAATAAAGGGCAGGGTCAGGTTTCATAGTCAGCTTTCTACCATCTCACATAAGTTCTGAAACAAAAATTCATGGAAACATTCCAGGTCTGTAATGACAGGTCTGCAAGTGGGAGGGAGGACAAGGGAGAGAGGGAGGTAAAGCTGAGGGGAGACATAGCCAAGAAGAAGACCTTCAAAGGAGTGAGTAACATGGAAAGCATTGAGACCCCACTAATCACTTCTTTATAAAAACAAATTTAGAGGTAAACACTCCTTTTGGGAGCAAATTTGGTAGTTAACAGAGGTGAGTGTCCGTGTGTTTACAGGCCCGTTTGCACTAAGAGAAGGAACTCAAAAACTCCTCCCTCTGTTCTGAGAGGCCATCTGAACCTGAGGTATCAGGAAAGGTCAACAAGTTCTCATCTGTTCCTGACAAAAGCTGATCAAGGCAGCTTCAAAAGTGTATGGGAAGTTCACTATGTTGCTAATTTTCAATTTAGAAATCAAAATTATAGTAAATTTCTACTGTAAAAATAGGACATTTTTGCAGAAGTCACCCATCTGCCAGTGGAGACTTGCATGTTGATTTGATGCCGAACAGGTTTCAGTGAAGCTTCCAGACTGAGACAGACTAGGAAGAGAGGCCTGGCAACGTACTTCCAAAAGCAAGCCAGTGAAACACTATGGATCACAATGGCCCAATCCCATTGTGCACAGGGTCATCATGAGTCAAAGGTCGACTTCACAGCAGCTAACAACAACAACAGGTAATAAATATAAGAAAATAGGAGAGTCTCACTCTACTCTACCACCCTCACCTTTGCTCTCAAGGTGAGTGTGGAGAATTTTAGCATTAGCACTGCTCCTGATACAGTGAGAAAACTCAAACCTAGGACAAAGCCTCCCTTCTCTACTTCCAGAAATGGATTTTAAAGAAATGTTCATATGTGTACACAGGTATGTCACGTACACAAATGTTCATTGTAGAATGCTGATAATAATAAAAATTGGTGGGGGGGACAAAATCTCCATCAATAGAAGTGTTCTTAAATAAATTATGGGAGAACCATCCATAATACAGGTGGATTGGAATAATACACAGCAATTAAAAATAAGGCGGTAGACTTAAAACAATAATATTTGGAAACAGCTCCCTCCTGTCCCTTCCTCTTGAAGCTCTTGGTGACTGTCTGGAAGACAGATGTGGAAGAGTTCTGGGAAAAGCCTTTTTACTCTTTACACCAAAAGCAGCTAATAAGAGTACTCTTCAACCCTAACTATTAAAGAGAATTAGAAAAAGCAACGTGATAACATACCTGACTATAAAAAAACAAATGACCATATGGACTGAAGGAGGACACCACAATAAAGCCATGCTAGTAAGACATTTAAGTCATTTTTGCTGCTGCTTCTGACTCCATTCAGCCTCCAAAATGTTCATGCTCTCTCTCCCTTCCTGCTGTCAGCTCAGAGGCTGATCTGAGATCAATCATTTACAACTTAGTGGGAATGTTTCAGAGCCAAGGTAGACCAGGCTGAATTGCTCAGGGGCCTATTCCCAGAAGTTACTGGGCTAGAGAAATACATGTAGCTTAAGTGTTTGATATACTTTTGCAGTTATATTGCTTTCTGGATTTCACTACTTTTAATACAGTATTTTTATTCTAAGTGTATGATTTTTCTGTCACAAAGGGTTAGATGCGTTTTGTGGATTAGCATGACAAGTTAACAATTGTTTTTAATATTGTTCTATGGGAGGAAGTAACCCAAATTTTAAAACCACTGACATGCATGCTTTTAGAAAACAATGTTTTTAAATTTTGAGGTACGTGGATGCTACACCAGAAATTAAAGGTATTTAAACAACACAAATAGCTCTTCAAGAGACACACTTACCTTTAGAGCAGGGGCCTGAGTATCATTGCTGAAGGAATGGGAAAACACTAAGGTTATGAACAAGAGTGACAAAATAAAAAGTGACACTTACAGAAAATCAATTTGCTACTTGTGTGGAAAAGGGACCAGAAAGGAGGAGCAGTGGAGGCAAGCAAATAAGGAAGCTCTTGCTACATGCAAGTCACAGAACTTCATAGTTTACACGTTCCTTCTTACTTACTCATCACAATGATAATGTGACGAAGAGATTTTCATATTCATTTTACAGATGAAAGAACTGTCACATTGCTATTAAATATCAGTGACAATTTGGGGAAAGAGAGTACCGAATAGATTTATGACATCCTAGGACTACAAGGGACCTTCAGTCTGTTACAGTGATCACCCTGGCTCTAGACCAGTGCTTCCAACTTGGCTGATCACTAAAATCACCTGAAGAGCTTTGTAGAATACCAAGTCCAGCGTTCCATGCCTGAAACGACTGTGATGACCAGTCAGGTCTGGGAACTGCTACTGTCGTCAAGATGATCATCTAGCCATTTTACTGAAAAAAGAACCTAAGGCCAAAGGATGGTCAATTCAGCATTAGACCTATGAATTTGAGATAATGGCAGGGCATCCAATAGGCTCCATGAATAATGTAGCTGGAGATAAAGGACTAGAGCTGCAAAGAAATGTCAGGACTAGAGGGATAAATTTTGGAGTTATCTGCATGGAGGTGATAGAAGGAGTCATGAAAGGTCTTCCAGGAAGAAAATAGAGGGGAAAAGGAACAGAAGCTGAGGGCAGAGCTTTAATAAATATTCACGGAGGAAGAATGGAGGGAGAAGGAACAGGTAGACATGACTCAGGTATTCAGACAGAAGTGGAAGTAGGTGGAAGTGGTGCCACAGAAGCCAGATGAGTAGAGTCCAATTCTACCACCATCAAGATAATTGCTGTTACGGTTGTTGTTGTAGTTGTTACCTGCTGTACAGTTGGCTCTGACTCATGGCTACTCCATATTAAAGCAGCACTAGATGACTAAGACACTTGGTAAAGAAGAGGGTCAGCAAAAAAGAGGAAGACTCTTGACAGCATGGATTGAGACAGTGGCTGCAAAAATGGGTTCAAACATAGCAACCATTGTGAGCATGGTGTAGATCTGGGCAGTCTTTAGTTCTGTTGCTATGAGTTGGAACTGATTTGACAGTACCTAACAATGAGAAGTAAGTACAACAAGTAAGTGAGAAGGAGCCCTGATGGTGCAGTGGTTAAGAGCTTGACTGCTAACTGTTAGGTCGGTGGTTCCAACCCACCAGCTGCTCTGTGGAAGAAAGATATGGCAGTACGCTTCTGTAAAGATTACAGCCTTGGAAACTCTATGGGACAGTTCTACTCTGTCCTATAGAGTCACTATGAGTCAGAATCAACTCAACGGCCACTGGTTTGGTTTTATTTTTTAAGTAAGCAATAGAACAAAAGAGCTTATTTTAACTATGAAAGAATTTCCCCCAAAACAGAAATGTCTACCAAACTAAGGATCGTGTAGAGTTTTTCTTTGTGTGATTAAGGAAGGTGCACTACATTTGCAGGAAGAAGGCCTGGGTACATATACATGGTGTAAAAGATTGATTTTATCTGTGAGTCCTCACCAGCACTGCCCATCAAATCTTCATCCCCTGGATGCTGCCCCAGCAAAAGGGACTGTCTTGGGGAAGAAGGGCTCCAACTCTTCTCTCTGCAGCAGCTCAGCCAGGACTTTAGCCCCATCTTGAGCCTGGGGCCAACGGAGCCCAAGGCACTGATGACTGACTCATGTGCTCTCACGTGACACCCTCCTTTCCATGTGGTCAGTTGGAATGAGGGATGAGCTGAAATTCAAGTTGGCTGATTTTTGTCTTTTTATTTTGATGATAGGTGGGGAGAGTGTTGTTGCAGAAAGCAGGGTTTTAGATCATGTGCTCCAGGCTAGCCTACCAGTCCTCCACTTTGAGATCTGGGACCCAAGTCCAGTTAACCATAGAATGTCACTCTTTTTCTTTTTCCTCTTCTCATTACTTGCTGCTTGTATATTTCCCTCACTGGGAAGGTTGACTTTGGTCTAGAGTAGAATTCAGATTTTCCTTGTCCTCCTGACTATCTGGTCACCCCAAGCCTACCCTCAAACTCAAGGCCAGATTTGGACAGGGAAAAGCAGTACATGCTGTCTAGAGTGGGAGGGACAAGTCAAGTCGAACTCCATAGGGGAAAACTAAGGTTCAAACAACACAGAAATCATATACCAGAACCAACCACCATCTCAATTTCAGTTAATGGCCTCCACTCCCACTTCCCAGAGAAAATAGAAGGCACCACATAGGAATTTCCTCATTTTCCCCTGCCACACTTATAAAACTGACTGCAGCTGACCCACCCTGCTTTCCTCTTTCCCTCCTCTTATGATACGGAAGGGTCTTTTCTTCTACTTTAGGCCAATGCTTCCCACTCACACTTTGGAGTCTGTCCCTCCTGCTTTAGAAGAAACTTTTCTCTTTCTTCTACCTTGAATTGTTGATTATCCTCCTCTTTCTTGTATGTTCATCTCTTCCCTCTGAACTGGATACTTTTCATTATTAAAAATACCTAGAACTCTCTTCAGTTTTAAAAATCATCCCTGGGTCTGCATCTCCCTCAAATTACTCTCTCTCTCTCTCTCACCTCCCCTTCAAAGTCAGATTTCTCAGTAGAGAGGTCCTTCCTTACTATCCTTATGTCCCGGTCAGCCTCTCTAACCCTCTCCAACTGGTTCCCAGCCTCATTGCTCCATTGAGTTGGTTCTTGGTTTTCACTACGGTCAACCCACCTTGGGCCAGATCAAATTGACAGTTTCAGCTTTCACTCAATTTGATCTCTTAGAAATATATAATGCCTTTGGCCACTTCCTCACTCTAGAAACTCTCCTTCCCTAGCTCATATGACATAACCCACTTTCTCCTGTTTTGTTTGCTTTGTTTATTTCTTCTCAATCTTCTTTCATGACTCTTCCTCCTCTGTTGTTGTTGGTTGCCATCAAGTCAGCTCCAACTCATGCTAACTTCATGTATAACAGAATGAAACGTTGCCTTGTCTCGTGCCATCTTTATGATCACTGGTATGCTTGAAACCTCTGTCGTAGCTATTCATCCACCTTCCTCTTCTTGTTGTTAGGTGCCATCAAGTCAATTTCAACTCACAGTTAACCCATGTAACAGATTAGAACTGCCCCATAGAATTTTCTAGGGCTGTAATCTCTACAGGAGTAGATCGCGAGGTCTTTCTCCCGTGGAGCCACTGGTTCAAACCATCCATCTTGCAGTTAGCAGCCAAGTGCTTAACCATCATGCCACCAGGATTTCTTCCATCCTTCTCTACTTAGCTCTTAATCTAGGCTGCTGCTAGCATTATTTCTAATTCCCCTTCTCAGTCTATTCTCTCTCTCTCCAAGAGGTCTTTTCCATAACAGTAGCTTCAATGGCAATCTATGTATTAATAACTCTACATGTTAATTCACTCCAGTCCTCTCTTCTGACCTCTGGTCCTACTAACTCAACTTCCTACATAAAAATCTCCATTCATTTAAAGGCTCCTCAAATTCATCATGCCCCAAAATTAACTTAAGGCCTTCTCCCACCCCAAATCCGATATTCTTGCAGTGTTTTGTCTCTCTGTGAATGTTGGTTGCATAAGCCAGAAATTTATAGATAATCTTTATGTCTCCATACACAATTTGTCTACAAACTCTGAGATTTCTTCCTCTCAAATATCTCTGAAATTCATCCATTTCTCTTCATTCCCACAGCCACCATCCCAGTTGAAACTGTTATCATTCTTTCCCTACACTACTGTATTTAATCCCTAAATGGTTTCCCTGCCTCTATACATGAGCCTTTCCAACTGGTTCTCTACTCTGCAACCAGCATGATCTTTCAAATCCGATCTCTTCACCCTCTAGCTTAAAACTCTTTAGTGCTTCCCAGAGCTCTTAAAATCTTACAAGGCATTTATGGTGCAGCCCTTATTTACTTCTCCAGCCTCATGTCAAACACTCTCCCTTTGATTGCTTTACCCAGATTACACCAGCCCTGCTCCCTCCTGCCTCTGTACTTTAGCTTGCCTTTTTTCCTCTTCTTGGAATCCCTGTCTTACATATGCGCGCGCGCACACACACACACACACACACTCACCTTCTCTTAGTAGACTCCAACACACTCTTCCTAAACACCCACTTGGTCAAATTCTTACTGGTAAACTTCACTAACCTGTTCCCTTTTCATCTGTGGTCCCCCTGTTATATCTCCTCCTCACGGCACCATGCGCCTTTCCTTTACAGTTTGATCACAGTATGGAAGTATATCTTTATTTGAGGTTATCTGACTCTTTGCCTCTTTGGCTATACTGTAAGATCCCGAGATAGAATCCACAGTAGTACACAGGGCTTGGTCTATAGTAACAGTAAACATTTATTGAATTTGACTTATTAAATTTGAACAAGAGGCAACAGGCAGGATTTAATTTAAAGCTCAGGAAATCAAAGTTTAGAATCATGTTGGGGTCTAGCTATAGGAGAGGTGGTCTTGGGGTTCTTACCTCATGCTTAACACTTCACCAATGTGTAGGCAAATCAGGGTGCCTCAAAAGAGGGGGGTGAAAGCAGATAATCTCACCATTTCACAAGGCTCTTGAAAAACTAAACAAAACCATGCTTGTGACTATTGTATAAGTTGGAAAAGCTGTTATTCGTAGAACTGGTTTCAGCCTGTGTAATGTGATATAAGATTCATGAGGGCAGGGAAAGTCTTCTGTCCAGTTTTAACCTTAGTGCCTAGAACAGTGCCTGGCACATAGTAGATGCTCACAAATTACTTGCTAGGTGAATAAATGGATATCACTCTTATTAAAATGAGTTAAGTTAATGGTAGAACTTCTTTTCCATATTTGTTGAATGATTGAATCCTGTTCTTTGAAGTGTTAGTCTGTTCTTAGAGAACCTTAATTCAAAGGTTCTAAAAAATAAGATTCTCTTAGATATGATTTTTTTTTAATTAAGGTGATAGAGCACACAATGATCCTTTTAATATAACTCCCAGTCTTTATTTGCCAGTTAATTACTATTAATCCTCTAAAATAAACTCAGGCACCATCTCCTCCAGAAAGCCTGTCTTGGGTAAGTACCGCTGCCACCACATAAACACACTGTCTCCCTACACCTTCATAGCAATGCAGGGGCATCTCTTTCATAGCATTTTCCCCATTGTTTTGAAATCCATTGATATCTCTCCCATCAGTTCTTAAATTCCTCTAGTAATCACTAGAAGAATAAGACAGTGACATTTTCTTATTCTTCTAATGATTGCTAATGCCTAGCATAGTATCTGACACTTAGTAGATGCTAAGTAAGTTTTGGATGAAGTGAACTAAATTCTTGAAGACTTTCATAGATGATACCAATTTTATAACCTGATTCACTCATGCATTAACGTTCAGCCAGTTTCTCAGCTAATCCCTGTTCATACCTGGAAGAAATGATAACATATCATTTCATAAAGACTTTCTGGACCACTTTCAAGGTACCAAATGTCATTTTAAAAGAATTCTGATCAATATTAGTTTAAATTAGATATCAGAAAATCCAATGCATACAAAAGTGTTTGCAGTATTTATATAAAGCTAAACTCTACAGTTTCTTCCATTTCCTTCCCTTCATTTAGCATGACATTTCAGCTGATATTCCTGAACTGCTGGGTGGAGCATATGCATTTCTATTAGAGCCAGTATTTCCCCACAGGATTCTGCTAACAGGTGCTACGGCTTCTTCATTCTATGTACATTTTCCCTTTGCTTGCTTTATTACAACAAAAGAATTTGTTGTGATCATCATAAAGGCCAGATCTATTTAAACAAATAAGGCTCTCCTGGATTACCCACAGAATGAAAATTTGGGGACCAACTCTTCACCAGTATTGTATGCTGTGTGGTCAATACACCTTTTCCTGGTGTTTTCTATTCTACACCTTCACGGCTCTTAAGTTCTGAGGAAAAAATAAAATAGATATTCTAGGAGCACCTCTTTATATTCACAACTCAGTATTCCAAACACAGACAAGAAAAAAATCACACTCTAAGAAAATATAGTTTAATATTTCCCTTCAAAATATAATATATCAGTATGAGTCCATATACTCCAGATAACTTTCTTCAGTAAACATACAACTTGTGTTACCCACCTATGTAACTACCATGTATTTTTAAAGCACCGCAATTTAAGGAAAAGTGTCTTCATGAAACAATGGGAAAAGTGTACAAATGTTTGATTCATTTCTCTGAGTACCAAAAAAACCAAACTCGCTGACATCTAGTCAATTCCAACTTATAGTGACCCTACAGAGTAGAACTGCTCCATAGAGTTCCCAAGGAGCACCTGGTGGATTCGCACTGCCGATGTTTTGGTTAGCAACCATAGCTCTTAACCACTATGCCACCAGGGTTTCCTTTGCCCCAATAGAACAATCTAAATATTCTATTTTAGATTAACAAATTGAAAAAGCATCCCCAAGTACTATTGTTCTTCAGTAGCCCCTACTGGTAAAAGACACCATCCAATTTGTCTGTCCCTTCTCAGCTGGGTTTGTCATCCCAGTGTTTAATCCCCAGCAAGCCATGCCACAGTCTAGCCACCAGTGTCCTGCAGGTTCAGCAGATCCTGGAACAGGACTGCCTACCATCTGCAGGGTGAAACTGTTCCTTGTTTTCAGTGTGGAAAGAGAACGCCAGAAGAATGCAGAATTTTTATGAGTCTTTATTTTCCTTGTTTCTAGAACATAAAAAGAAAAAGATTTGAAGCTGTTTGTGAACAAAATGATAAAAGAAAATCAATGCAGGAAAACATAGACCACCTGAAAATTTTTAGTTGAAGCACAAGTTGTGACTTGATGTCAAAGAGTCATTCTTTTCACAGAGAAGGTGTATTAAATTATGCTAGTGCTGACTGCTCTTCCAAAAACTGTTGATAGATGCTTAGGAGAGGAAAATCCTCCTTTTTGGTTGACCTTAAAAGCTGTCTTACCCTAGACCTTAAACGTTAAAACATGAACATAAAACATTCTATCGCTGATCCCAGAAAAACAATTTTTTTTCAACCTATTCCCTCTAGTTGTGGCTTGTCATCTGTCCATGCATGTAGAAAGGTATGGTTGTATAGAGAGATACAGATAGATACATCAATTTATATACATACATATAATATAGAGATATATTAATCCTGAGCTAAAGAATAAATGTATGTATCATTCAAAATGACAGAACCAGAGTGGAAAACACCCAGTGATTGCTATTTGTTTTTCCACGCATCCATGAGAATTCCCTGTAGTGGGGAAAAAAATAGAGCAGGCAGGTGAAGACAATGGAAAATATCTATTTTTCTCTTATTTATACTTATATCTATATATAGATATATACATATATATTTATATTTAAGCCAATCTTCCCCAATAGTGAAAAATGTATACATTTGTAATACGGGTACTAGTCCTCCAGGACTGAGTTGAATACAAAAATCTGCAAAACTAATCTACATGAACATGAATCATGTGAGACGTTGATCAGGGGAAATAAAAGAGACAAGACAATGGGAGACAGGAAACAGGACACAGAAGATGAACCCGTTTCAAGATGTGGAGTATGTGGCTATTTTGGTGTCAGGAAATCTATCTTCAAAAGCAAGGGTGAATAAGCCTAAAACAATGGGAGGTACGTTATTTGTTGTATGCAGTCTCAATAAGGGCAACATCCCTATAAAAGAGTAACTGATCTTTGGGTTACTCCTCATTCAAATTTAATGAATAGTCTCATTTTATTTAGTAGCAAATAACACCACCAGGTATGTCGATTATCAAAAGACTATTGACCCAGCCAGAGATTCCAGGTAGATGAGGTTGTGATTTTTGCAGCCTGCTCACTCAGCAACATCACACAATGGGCAAACCAGAGCACCCAAGGCCACCAAAGCATGGCTGGCAAAAGTAGTGCCTATGTTAATGATACAGAATCATTCTAATGTCTTTTTTTTTTTTTTTCCTATTTGAAAACCGAATTTGACCCCAAAGAGCCATCTTGATATAACAAAGCAATAAAATCCAGGTTGAAATAATAGTAACCTCTTAGGCAAAGCCAGTAAATAGTTGAACCTTTTAAAGAAAAGTGAAAACATCGTATGTTCCCTGAGTACAAAAGATAAACTTTCAAGTTGTGACAAGGGACTTTGACTTAACGGCAAACCTTGACTTCAAGAATCAGCATACAGATAAGAAACCGTTAAGCCATCTGACCTTCTTCTGTACTCCATTTGGCAGACACTCACAAAAATACTACCCAAGAAATATCACTTCCATAAAGCAATGCAAGAAAAAAAAGGCACTAATGTATTACTGTATCTGGCAAGGGCAACATTCTAGAATTTATTCATTGCTAATGAATTACCAATAGTAGGAGTATATTTATACGCTTTTGTGCGAAAACAGTAAGGTTTCATGATGCCAATGGGTATATGCTCCTTTGACAACCTTCCTGCCAGAGATTATAAAAGCAGAATCTTGGAGGGAAATGCCATGAGGGCCTGGCTTATTAAATTTTGTAAATCATAAGGCTTGTCTGCAAACACAGAGAGCCGCAGCTGATTTAGTCATTGGCCTAGAAACTCTGCTGTTAGGACCATTACACAGAGTTTAAGTTGCACAGTAAATTATACTCAGAAGAGACAGAGACTTTTGTCTCATGTTTTCTGTGAAGTGCAGACTGACCAGCCCACAGCAGAGCTGGGAGATGGAGCAAACCGAATGCGGAGGTGCCGGGTGTCAGATTTTTACAAGGATGCATGAAGCTTGCGCTCCTTGATTGAGCCCACCTGAGACTAATGCCACATTCTCCTGTGACTTTCAATATCAAAAATGGAGAAGCAAATTAAATTAGACTTCTCCTATTTGAAAATTCTTCACAGCTGGAATAGACACAACCAATATTCGTTTTAGGTTCTGCCAGCTTTTACAGTCACCCTCAACAAATAGCTATTATTAGAAATAGCAAGGACAATGCAGTTGGTCGTTTAAAAATAAAGGGTTGTCATTTTGAATTTTTTCCTTAAAAGAAGTAATGAATTGCCTATAGCTACTATGACTGAAACACCCCCTTTAGAGGCCACAAATAAATGAGACCATAAAGAAAGCAAAGTCATATGTCAAAGAAACCTGATCCAATTAATCATTCTTTGTAATAATTCTGTCGTGAAACTTTCTAATTTTGTGTTTCTATTGAGATGTAAACTGCTAGCTTGTAATTTGGAGCCTACTCTGTTATTTAATGTTACATTAATTTTTAGGAAATAAAGTTTTTTTTCATACAGGACTAAATATTTGAAAGTTTCTAATGGCCAAGTTATAAACAGCCAACTATTTCATAAAAAGTAGGAAAGAAATTCTTTCCTGAAATATGTGGACTAAAGGAAAATGGTTTAGAGTATGTAATATGACAATATTGTGTTGATATTTTGGAAAAGTGTTGCATTCATTAATTGTTGCATAGTTGTAGCATTTAATTGGCTAAGCATAAACATCAAAATTGCCCCATTACATTCCAGAGCTCCCCTTAACTCTGTAATTGACATGCAGTGAACACCGACATTGCAGAGTCATATGTCACTGCGTGAATGTTTTAAACTGCGACGGTCTCTGGAACATGACTCATCTAAAGGACAAGAGATTCTGCTTCTCTGGTGATAGGGAACCCAAGGTTGAGTAAGGATATTGTTGATGTGTTGTGAGATTGTTAACCATTGTCATAGGGCAACATTTGTAGTAAC
>NW_004444109.1:2568025-2593836 GCF_000243295.1 Trichechus manatus latirostris | reverse complement strand
AGTACAATTAAAAAAAAAAAAAAGAAAGAGATTCTGCTTCCAATGTTTGTCTATTGCTGCAGTTGGCAGAATGTCCCATTCAGTGACATCCTGGACATCACAGTCTGTAGGGGCATTTATTCATTTATTCCTTCCTTCATTCAACAAGTATATAATGAATCTGCCTACCACATACTCCTAGGTCCCCTGGTAGTGCAATAGTTAAGTGCTCGGCTGCTAACTGAAAGGCTGGCGATTTGGACTCACCAGCAGCTTCATGGGAGAAAAGACCTGGCAATCTGCTCCCATAAAGATTTCAGCCTAGGAAACCCTACGGGAGAAATTCTACTCTGTCATATAGGGTCACTATGAGTTGGAATCGACTCAGTGGCATCCAGCAATAACCATGTACTCAGCCCTGTTGTAAGCCTTGGGGATACAGCAGTAAACAAATCAAATTAAAAAAAAACTCCCTGTCTTTATGAAGCTTAAAAAAAATTGCCCCATTACACCCATAAAATCTAGGCGTATCTTATTAAATTTCGATACTTTCATGTCATCATAAAAAGAAAAATATCCCATTTAAGATTATTTCTAAAACAGAGTCCTACATATAGTAAGCACTCAATAAATATTGGTTGACGACAAGCATGATTCCAACTATTCTGTAGATTTAGTAAACATAAACTTAGTTTTCTATGGTACATTAGCTGGTAAGTGTAAACCAATTGACAATTCATATTTACAAAGCCCTCTTGGGGGCAAAAGAAAATTAAATGTCAATCATTTATTAGACTCTTCCTACTATTCCCCAAGATTCTGCATACCCAACACTTCACCATGGAATGCAACAGAACATAGCTTGCTTAAAATCATTTCAAAAAGTAACCCACTTGGACATATTTTATGTTAAGACACAAACTCTAGTTTGGAAGATATGATTAAAATGTGGTTTGATATCAATGAAAGAAGGAAAAGGGTAGAAATCAATACTGTGAGAGCTAATAAAGACGAATGTTCTGTGATTCACCTGGGAAGGAATAATGGATGAAAAATGGAATATGATTCAGCAATGCTACACTGTCACCAAAAGGCAAACGCTATATTGGATTTCATTAATAGATATATCATGTAACACAAGCAAGGTAATTTTTCAGCAGCAGCAGTTCTCAACACTATTTGTTAGGTCAAAGTTGGAAAAGTGCCTACACTTTGGGGCACAATCATTGCACAAAAAGTTGTACGACGTTCACAGGAGAACAAAAATCAAACACAAAGAAAACTAAATAAATAGACAGAAAAACTAGCAAACAAAAGCCTTAGACTTGCTTTCAGAGATTGAGAAAACTAAGTCTCTGTTCAGGCAAAATCAAAGCCAACTATAAGGGAGTTCTAATTACTGTATTTTAACTCAAATAATGCACCTCTTCTACATTTGTTTGCCAACCATATCCTCCTCCAGTGAGTTTTTTTTTATAAACACCACTATGATTGTTTGTTTGTTTGTTTGTTTTACATGTTGCTGTAAAAAATTAGCATAGCATGTTTACAAAAATATCTTGCAGGGGGAGGGCACGATTGACAAACAAAAGTAGAAGATGCACGTTATTTTCGTAAAAAATACAGTACTGTAACCAAATGCATAAAGGGAACAGGATCTAAAAAGAAGATAAGGACCAGTCCTTTTTATTAGGCAATGATAGAACCAACAGCATATGGAATCCAATTGTTTCAGGCAATAATTTACGTTAAACAAAAAGGAAAATCCCTAGCACATAGACAATCATGCAATGATCAAATGGTATATCTGGGATCCTGGTTATTAGACATATTCAAAACACACTCAGTCCTTATCCTCAGCCTTTCAAAAGTGATTTCAATTAATGAGCACATGGCTGTCTTAGTTACCTAGTGCTGCAGTAACATAAATACCACAAGTGGGTGGCTTTAAAGAACAGAAGTTTATTTTCTCACAGTTTAGGAGGCTAGAAGTCCAAATCAGGGCATTGGCTCTGGGGAAGGGTCCTTACTTGTTGGTAGTCTCAGGAGTTCCTTGAAGTTTCTTGGTGTTCCTTGTTGCTTCTTGACATTCCTTGCCATCTGGCTTCCCCCTATGTATGTCAATGCTCTAGTCTGCTCTTTTTGTAACTCAGAAGTGATTAGGTTTAGGACCCACCCTACTCTGATATGAATTCATTAACATAACAAAAGAAAACCCCTATTTCCAAACAGGGTTATATTTACAGGTATAATAGTTAGGATTTCAGCATACATTTTGGGGGGGACACAATTCAATTCATAACAATGGCTGAAGACACCTTTAAACAATTTTTGTTTCCTGATCTATATAACATGACATATAGTCAGACTACTAACTAAAAGAGCAAAACTGAAAGAAACGTCTGGGCCTGGGTGACACTCAGCTTGAAATTATGAACTCCAGGGCTCACTGACTCCCCACTTTGTCAAAAATAAACTATCTCAGAATAAGAAAAATATTAGCTTGTTTTATTGAAAACTCATCATATATCAAGCACTGTCTCGTATTTTTTATTAATAAAATCCCCTTTAGTACTTAAAAAATCCTAAGAGCTATGCAATTATCCTCTCCATTTTACAAATGAGAAAACTGAAGTACAGAGAGGTTAAGCCCACTGTCTGAGGACCTCTAAGGGCGTTTCGAACAACATCCTACTCTCTTATAATGGGTTCATTTTTCTACCTCTTGTGGTTAAAAGTGCAAAAATAAATGATCCCTTTTCTGCTCAAGGAATTTTCTCATTAAAACTCTCATGTTGGAGATAAAAACTTTTGTCCAATACAATTTTGTTGCCCACAAGTTCCTCCAGTCAGGATTTTGAATTCTAGTAGTCTAGCTTCAGTGCCTACCAGGCTATTCTGCCTTTTGGTTACCTAGGAATATGCCACCGAGCCTAAAGGAACTAACGAGGATGAACTAGGATGATAACGCAAGTACGTATCACTAGATAAAAACAAAGTTTCAATTCATGACCAAAGAAATAATCTTGTAATGCAGAAGGAGAAAATTAGAATAGAAATAAGGAAATTTTTACACTTAATGAATGGCATTAACATTACAACACATATTGTAAAAGGCTAAGGAATATTGTCTCTGGAGACTTTCTAAAATTCTAAGTAGTTTAGATTTTCATCTTTCTATGATGATTTTTTGCAACTTTTCTTTTTAATGCAGACTATTAGATTAAGTGTTCCCAGCCACTTTTATAGCATAATAATTTACATAAACTGTAACATTGCTTTGGAAATATCACACAAGGGAGCTTCTAAGGGAATATTTAACTTCTGTCTAATAGAGATTAATTTAATATTTAATTTCTATCCAATATAGATTAATTTTATTAATAGAGGCAGCTGGCTACAAAACCACATTCCCAAAATTTACATCTCTTGGGTACCATGTTGGAGATAAAAATTTTTGTCCAATACAATTTTCCTCCAGTCAGGATTTTGAACTCTAGCAGTCTAGCTGGAGTGCCTACCAGGCTATTCTGCTTTTTGGTTACCCTTTGGTTCAAAGAAGAGGCAGTTAGAAATGGGAATAGAAAAGTAATCCAGAACGTGGTAATGATTATGATAGTTATCTAAATTTTATCACTTATTATACAAGTAGGAACCCTGGTGGCACAGTGGTTAAGAGCTCGGCTGTTAACCAAAAGGTCAGCAGTTCAAATCCACCAGCTGCTCCTTGAAAACTCTATACGACAGTTCTACTCTGCCCTACGGGGTCACTATGAGTCAGAATTTACTCGATGGCAACGGGTTTGGTTTTTGGTTTACTATACAAGTACTTTGGTGACTTGCATGTTGCTATGATGCTGGAACATACACCGCCAGTATTTCAAATACCAGCAAGGTCACCCATGGTAGATAGGTTTCAGCAGAGCATCCAGACCAAGACAGACTAGGAAGAAAGGCCTAGGTTGTACTTCCTAAAATTAGCCAATGAAAACCGTATGGATCACAACATAATATTATCCGATGTAGTGCTGGAAGATGAGTCCACTAGGTTGGAAGACACTTAAAATACACAGTGACCACAACAATGAACTCAAACATACCAACAATTAGGAAGATGTTGCAGGACTGGGCAAAGTTTTGTTCTGTTATACATGGGGTGGCCATGACTCAGAGATGACTTGACAGCAAGTAACAGCATGATATAAGCATAGTTGATTCAGAAACGTTATTCAAAGATGTAGCCATGCTATAAGAAAAAAAAAAAAAAAGCCTAACTGCAAAACAGACATTGAGTTCATGCTGCTTCTTCTATAAAACGATAATTATAACTAAATTTCCTCTTGCCCTTATGGCTTCCAGATATTTCAATATGCCTTGGCATTCTCTTTCTTTCTTTTCCTTCTCACTTGAGTTAGTCTTATTGAAAGCATATTTCATTTCTGGCCAAAATAATGGAAGCAAATAACAAAACTATAATCTTATAGTTCATATAAGACTTCTTTCTTCAACACTCATCTCACTTTGAACATGTCCACAATAGCACAAGGGCGACTGGGCATATTTTCCCACCTGTTGCTTTATTCTGCTCTTCTCCACTGTCTAAGGACCTTTAAGGGTATTTGGAACATCATACTCTTTTCTAATTGGTTCATTTTTCTGCCCCTTGTGGTTAAAATTGCAAAGATAAATGACCTCCTTTCTGCTCAAGGAATTTTCTCATTAAAACTCCTATGCTGGAGATAAAAAACTTTTGTCCAATACAATTCTTAATTCTCACATGTAATGCTGGTGCATTTATGAACTTAACACTAGAATCAAGAAATAAAGTGCTTTCTCTGAATCCTAGATCCCGAACCTCGTCAGAAAAAAAAAAAAAATCAGTAGCTATGTTTATATAAAATGCTGATGATTCTTAATTGTTCTTCACTGAATATACTCTAATTGACAAAATAGTGATCAAATCCAGGCGGATTTTACAAAGATAGGCATGGTTCAAATGTTGAGCCTCCCACTTACTAGCTGTATAACATTGGCAGCTTAACTCTGCACCTGTCTCTGCATGTTTAATGGGAATAATTTTACCCGTGTTGCAGGATGACTATAAAGGCTAGAGATAAATCAAATTAGTATGATGCACATAGCAGGTACCCCATGAATGGTAGTTCTTAACATTATGTTTATAGTCTAATGAAGTGCTACAGGGTGTTAGAAAGCCAAAGAGGAGTCCAAAAGAAGAAAGCGGATTGTTACTCAGACAATCTGAAAGTTGGGATTGGAAGGGTCTTGGCCAATCTGTCATTCCTGTGGAATCCCTTTCCATCTCCAGGACTTCCTTAGTGAGAGGGTGATTTCAAGAGGGTAGGGTGCCAAACCCCACAATCCTTTCATCAGAGAATCTCAGATTTATTTGGTGAACTGGGCTTACAAATAAGATTTTACTTGATAGAAGTTTCCTTGCAGTAGACTAACTTTGGAAGCTATGTGAGATGTCCAGAATTCGATCAGATTTTTTTTTTTAATTCTCAAGAGTTGAGACAATAAGAGATTAAAAGTGCATGAAAAAATACAGAATTTCATCA
Source organism: Trichechus manatus latirostris (assembly GCF_000243295.1). NCBI lineage: Eukaryota > Metazoa > Chordata > Mammalia > Sirenia > Trichechidae > Trichechus > Trichechus manatus. The sequence goes on along the minus strand of NW_004444109.1, from coordinate 2,588,278 downwards.
AGTTTGAGGTCTCTGTTGTTAGAGGGAAAAGACATCCTGCATATATTTAAGAACCAAAGAGATGCAAAATCCAATTAAGAAGTGGAGCCATCTGGGAGAGGATTATAGAGTAATCTGACTTGTGGACTATATGATTACCTGCTGCCTTAAATTATGAAGTTTCTGTCAGAGACAATAAATAGGGGTCTGTCTATCCTATCCACATCACAAAGAAGCAGTTGCTCTCCTGACCAGGACCTCTCATCATGAATAACTTCAGCAAACTGAGAAACAACCAAAATAATAATAATAATTCAAGAAAGCCACCCCGAAAAGTGTTTGGGGCAACAAAATTGTATCTCCCAAAAGAAACATTGGTCAAACCCAGGTGGACTCAGAATTAAATATAAGATACTTAAGACAATCATTCATTCATTATTTTTTTCATTCAACAAGCATCTATTGAGTAGGCGCTGGTATCAGGCACTGTTCTAAGCGCTGTGGATACATCAATGAGCAAAACAGAAACCATCTCTTCCTTTGTAGACCTTATTTTCTAGTGAGGGGAGAGGGACAAATATAACGAACATAATAAATGAGAGGAGTTGATGGTGCCAGTGCCCTACTTGCATTTTCCCAACACTCCCCTATTGAAAGCTGTTAACTGTGAACAACTACAGCTCTGCCCACTCAAGACAAGCCAGAAATGACAAAGGGTTGGCATCCTGAAAGTAGACCTCACCTTATAATACCGCCCATTAGCGAAGATGAACTTGCCCAACAAATTAAGTCACAGCCAAGGCTAGAGCTGGTATGGTTCAAGAGAGGAAAAGGAAGAACTTACATTTAGAGGTGTAAAGGGAGCTACATTTATTTTTTTCTAGTCCGTTACCATATCTAGATAGAAATTGCAGCAACAGCAGAGTTTACAACATTAAGAACGTTTTGGGAAAACATAAAGCTGTATTAATCAAAAATTTTTAAGGTACCGTGTACGAACAATACTGACTTCTATTGGATTGTAGCTATGTAAGTTTTTAACAAATTCTTTAGTTTTGTAAGTGAGTTTCATTGTATTTATTCTTTTAAAGACTTATTTTAATGGTTTAAGGTACCTGAAATTTTTGGTTGTTCTCATAAATAAAATTAATTTAGGTGGATTTGATGACTAGTTATTTACGAGGGTGCTTGAGGGTGGACTAAGGTGGAGTAGTAATATTAAAGCAGAAAATAAATCAGTTTGAGTAGCTGAAGGTTGCAGCCATGCTTCGTATATTAGTTTAATTCAGTAGTTAACTATTCATACTCACTGAATTTTTAAGTTTTAGGTAGAGAAGTGTATCACAGAAAATAGGTCAATTCAGAGTTATTTTTAAAAAGAATAATACAACATGAGACTTTGTAGAACTTAAGTTACGAAGAAAGTTTACCTGTTAAAGAATGTCAATCCTATTTGTCACTCCTTGTTCAACCCATTTGATCTTCTATTTAAATATTTCATTAGTACATATAAAAGTGTTTAAATATAAATGTTTATTAAGTCTTTTTTTATTGTTAAAAATATTTTGCCCATTCTATAAACTCGTTTTTATAAAATGAGGAAAATCAAATAATGTTTCAAGAAGAAACTTATATCTCCCATAAATTCACCACCCAGAGTGAACAATTTGGTGTGTTTGCTTCCAGATTTTCTTCTGTGTATGCACATATAAACTTTTTAAAAAGCAAAATTAGGGTCATATTTTTCATTTAATTTTGTATTCTTTTCCTCCCCAGGTAACTTTATTTAATAGATATTTTTCCAAATCTATAAATATTCCTGGAAATGGTTTTTGATGGCTACGTAATATTTCATTGTATAAATGTATCCTAATTTATTTAACCATTTCCCTGTGGTTAAATATTTAAGTTTTCTGATTGCCTATTATTACATAACTGCATAATTAATGCCTGAAAACACATATGAGTGCAAGAAAATAAGATCTGACTAAAAAAGAGTATGTATTAAGGGAATTTCCTAGAGAATTAAAATATTATTTCATATTTTTAAAAATCTCTGTTACCATTCTCCTTGGAGATAAAATATCTGATTATATATTTTTAGTATTCCATACATATTCTTTGATTTTTTTTTCTTTTTGCTCGTAATTGAATGTGCAGTCAGTTAGCTTAATTCCATTGAGTCTAATGATTCTCCATTATTGGTATGTGAAATTTCCATTTTTATTTCAACAGTATTCATTTGAGAAACGTACTTGTGATTACTTGTATCAGCATTTTCTTTTTTCCATTTTCAACATATTTTTGGAAACAATGAGGACAAAATCCAATTAAAAAAATTCAAATAATTGTACAAACACTGCTGTTAAGACAAACCTGTCATCACCATCAAATTGAAATGGTAGCTGGCATATCGTCTGTGTATACCAGCAGCAGAAACTAACTTCAGCTGGCCAGCCTAAGCAAAAGAAAATGTACCGGAAGAGCACAGGCGTGTTTACAGGATCAAAGGGAAGTCAGGAGGAAAACCTGCAGCAGGCAGGGACACTGGGTATCAGTGACAGGAACTATCGGGAAGTCTTGCCCTGGCACTGTTGTGACTAGAATGAATGCAATTTGTTTCTTCTTGTATCATTCCACTAAAGGTTCAACTTTTCCAGGAGAAAACATCCAGTTGGGTGAGCTACCCTTGGCAGTACTGGAGGTGGAGAGAAGGATCTGGGGTAAGGAGCATCCAGAGACTTTGTGGAATCTCTAGTGAGAAGGCAAGTGCGTGAACTTAACCTTGACACAGAGTTGTGACAAGGTGGAGGATAAGGAATTGCCCAAGAGGAAATCAAGGTGCTCTTAGGAAGAAGGAAAATGAATGAAAGTATGCAAGCTCTGTAGGGGCAGGAAACTATCTTTTTTGTTCACCAATATGACATATTTTCCCGTTGTCATCCAGTCAATTCCAACTCAAGGTGACCTTGTGTGTTACGGAGTAGAAATGCTCCATGGGTTTTCTTGGCTGTAATCTTTATAGAAGCAGATCACCACGCCTTTCTCTGCAGCACCACTGGGTGGGGTTGAACAGCTAACCTTTAGGTTATTGGTCAAATGTAAACTATTTGCATCACCCTGGGACCTGATGTAGCATATAGTATGTGCTTAATAAATATTTATTGAATCAATTGAATTGAGTAGGCAAAAGGAAGGAAGGAAGGAAAGGAGGGAGGGAGGGAGGAAGGAAAGAAGAGAGGAAGGAATAAGAGCGTACACAGAAAGGAAAGCATGAGAAAGGAAGAGAAGAGGGAGAGGGAGAGGGAGAAGGAAAAGGGAAGGAAAAGAAAAAACAAAGGAAAAGAAAAAGAAAGGAAATGGCAAAAGCTGAAAGTAATTCAGGATAAATTTTATTTTAATAAAGTGGACAGACCATCTAGGTGACACTACTTTTTCTTTTCATTAACAATAAGCAGTACCTCTAAAGTAACATAATTGATTTTCTTGGGTGGCTTGCACATTGACTTTGAAGGCAATTTTCAAAGGGAAGCTCTAAAATGATTTTAAACAATGGCAGTAATGTTGGTGTAATACAGAGCTACCCTAGGGGGCACTTTAAAGGACTCATTTGGATGTGTAAGTTCTGCTATGTAGGTTTTTAAAAAATTCATTTGTGATTACACATTGTATATTTTCCATAAACTAATTGGTTAAAGAAAGCAATATCAGGCAATAAGAAAACAAAGACAGAAGCAGGAAGGACATCACTCTAAACATGGTAGGTTTAATAACATTTACAGATCAAATATAATTTTGGAGACCTAAATGATTTTTTAAACACATTTGCAAGGCCTGCTGAAAGCTCAGTAATAGTTACCATATATCTAACACTGACTACGTAGAGGGCATTTTACATTAAATTATCTATAATACTCATAACAAGCAGCCTACTAAATAGATACCACTGCTTCAATTTTACAGGTAAGGATATTGAGGGTCAGAAAAGTTGAATTGCCTAAAATCATGCAGTAAAACAAGGCAAAGCCATGATTTGAATCCTGCTCTGCTCAGCACCATATCCTGAGTGTGATGTTGAATGTAATACTGCCTAAAAGCGGAACGATGAGGCGATGTAGTCACGTCCTCCTCTAAGCTACAAAGTTATGAGTACATTTATTACTTGCCTACACCTCCAAAATGTTCACACACAAAGCAGTTTAACATATTTGCTAAATGATGCTAAATTCAAGCAAGCATTTAATATCACCAAAGCTACCCTGTACAATTTTTTCTTCTAAATCTAATTTAGTTTCCTATTTTCAAAATCTGTGTATCAATGCTGTTGTTGTTAATTGTCGTCAAATCGATTCTGACTCATGGCAACCCCATATGTACAGAGTAGAACTGCTCATAGCATTTTCAAGGCTGTGACCTTTTGGAAGCAGACCACCATGCCTGACTTCTGAGGCACCTCTGAGTGGGTTTGAATCACCAGCCTTTCCATTAGTAGTCCAGCATTTGACCATTTTCACCACCCAGAGTTTTAATTGTTTATCCACACATAATTTTTTTTATTGTACTTTAGATGAAGGTTTAGAGAGCAAATTAGTTTCTCATTAAACTATTAATACACATATTGTTTTGTGACACTGGTTGCCAACCCCACGACATATCAACACTCTTCCCTTCTCGACCTTGGCTTGCCCATTACCAGCTTTCCTGTCCTCTCCTGCCGTCTCGCCCTTGCCCCTGGGCTGGTGTGCCCATTTTCTTTTTTTTTTTTTTTATGGGCCTGTCTAATCTTTGACTGAAGGGTAAACCTCAGGAGTGACTTCAGTACTGAGTTAAAAGGGAGTCCGGGGGCCATACTCCCAGGGTTTCTCCAGTCTCTGTCAGACCATACATAATACTTATTTTTAAAACTGAAAGTACCTAAAACATTACCAAATAGATAGATAGTAATGAACTTTCTATTAAGTGAATGGAACTTTAGCATATGACTCACATTTGCACCAAATTTTTATGCAAAAAAAAGTTCTGTTTTTTGTAATGACCAACAAATAGGCCCATAGATATCTTTTGTAAGGACTCCCTGATGCCAGAGCATATCAGCATGAAAAAGTAATAAAAGAGAGCTCACGAAGATCTAAAAAGTTTATGAGAAGAACAACTACTTCATAATGAGAGTTTCCAGATCACAAAGTAGAAAAAAGAAATCCAACTATAAATCTGTATTCAGAGTATAGCGCGGAAATAGGATATGAGGTAATTTTCGCCTTACTTTTGAGCAGCGCAGATCTTATGAACGGAGGTGGAAGTTATTCAGTAACATTTATTGCAAGGCCTAGTTCAGTGCCTTCCACGGGTGGCCAGTCAATAAATCTTATCTGGAGATGATATTTATGCAATGATAATCAGTCGACTTCAGCACAGCCATTTTGGGGGAGAATATTGTCTGTACTGAGGTTAAGCCTTGTGAAGTAAAATAATAAAAGGAAGGGCAAAGACCAGATGTGGAAAGTATTCAAAAAAGAAATTAAGATTCATGCAAATTTTGTATAAGCATTGGCCGTTACTATTCAGAAAAGTAAATGCACTTCATAAAAGTTTTGAAACACATTTGGTAAAGGGAGGGAATGCATTAAAATTATACAGGATTCTCTCCTCCCCTCCAACTTCCCCAACCAACACGTATTTATTTACTCATTCAAACAGTGAAGACGAGGGCACAGAAGGAATCTGACCCTTGTGAATCAGTGATGTATAACTGAGTCCTTTTGCCTTTGTTTCTTGAGGTCTATGTACACTAAATTAACAAATTGCAAGCACTACCTTTAGAGTTTTGTCACCTGACAAATCGAACTAGATAATTGCATACAATGAGTTAATGGTTTGGTTCAGCTATATCAGATGATTCAGACATTAAAAAAATTAGGTAGAGTTTGAGGATCCTTATTTTCCTAGCATGAATTAAAATCCTATCTTATTACAACGCAGGCAGACATACACACACATACACAGACATACACATAGCAGGGCACCCTCAGTGTACGCTGAGATAAAAGTTATATGAGCTAGTTTTGTGTCTAGAAAAAAAAAATCCCTGCTGTGCTGACAATTAATTCAGAAAAACCTATACCTTTTCCTTGTGAACAATTTATTTTTAATATAATTTTTGTGTGGAACTTTAAAATAATAGAATTTTAAATCGTCATTTTTCTATCTGATAAAGAGACTTAGCTCAAGGAATGGCTTATGGAAAGGAATAAAATGAAGATTAAAGAATAGAAAATGTACTGTGGCTATAACAACATTTCTTTAAAGGTGACAAGTAGAATTATTTCCTTCCATATCTGACATGCATGTTTTAGAAGTAGTTAAAGTATATTGGACTCAAAAATAATATGGTAAAGTTAAAGAAGCAAATAACTAGAGCAGAATCTGTCACTTTAACAGTCCCAAAGTTCTCATTTAATGTTTGTATGAGGGGTAAGAAGAAAACTACATAGCTGACAGGACATTCTGTTAAGAACCCAAAAAAGAAAGAAGTAATTTACTGCAAACCTCAGTTACCCAATCACTAAAATCATTTCTATATTAAGGTCTAATTTTAGTTTTCTTAGAATTGCCTATGTCTTCCTTCCTTTTTCTATTCATGAACCCAGTTTGAAACTCTATGGCTGGCTTAATTCCACCTAAGATTTCAGCCGTCCTCTAAGAAGATTTTCTTGATCTTTTCTTATAAGGTAAGTTAGGAAGAAGAAAAAAACTCAGGCTGCTCAGTTAGCAGAGACAATGAAACCTAAGAAAGGGGAGGGAATGAAGAGGTGGGTCAAGCAACAGAAGTGAAGGAAGCAACTGTGTCCCCAGAAGCAGCAATCATCCAAACAACCAGAAAGGATAAACTCAAAATAAGAATTACTTCCTTTCTCTGGGATTTCTTATTTTACACAAACTACTCTGTCATCCATATCCCGACTTCATCTCCGACTTCCTTCTGCAGGGAAGTCTGTTTTGATAATTCAAACAGACAAGGTTTACAGTAAATCTTTGCAAGCAGACAACTGAAGCCTTGGGAGCAGGTCACTTTGAAAACCTGGAGAGGAAAAAAATCCATGTTACCCTGAGACCAAGTTCAAAGAAATTATAAATTTTGGGGAAACATATTGGATTGTACCCTGTTAAAACAAAAACCATTATAAGCCAATAATAGAAATTGAAATTTATTTAATATATGATTTGCAAATCGGGGTAACATTTCGACGAGGGTGTCAAAAATGTTCCTAAGCAGAAAGAACTTCCAAAGATTCTTATACCTCATCTTATCGACATTGTCATGGAAAAAGGCTGGAATACAACTGATAAAAAACAGTCAGTGGTCAGGAAAGATTTCATACAGCATTGTCTTGATGAGTAATTAAAATAATTGCTGATTTACCCTGAAACTTTAGTCTGAGCTTGGAGTTTCTGTTTCTCCAAACTGACTGCACATAGGTAGTTCTTGAAAACAGCACAATGCCTAAGGCAAAACGGTCTTCACTAAGCTATTTACTAGGCTATTGTTTGACTTAAACGGGACTTCAGGAAACCAATTTCCTCAAGGCTCAAGGTTCAAGTTGGGTCATCCCAACTTCATGTACCCCAGAAATTTGGATCCCAAGAGAATCAAAACTCCATTTCTCAACCCAAATACATACACACACACACACACATACACACACACACACAGATATTAGTAGCAAATTCAAAATTTGTCAAACTTTTTCTCATTAAGCCTGGCATAAACACATGCATGTGTATATGTGCGTGCGTGTGTGTGTGTGTGTGTGTGTGTGTGAGAGAGAGAGAGAGAGAGAGAAACCCACAAAACAAGAACCCAAGAGAGATTAGCAAAATTTGTTTTTCTCCTTTGTAATGTGCAAGTACTTGGAAATTACTGAATAAGAAAATACCCCATTCAGGAAAAAAAAATGTAATGTTCCAATTGGGGAAAAAATCTTTCAGAAATAGTGCGGTATTTCAGTTCAGTTGAATTAGAGATAGTCAAATAAAAAGTATAAATCAAGCAGTGGTCAAATTTAGGAAGGTGAGTTAAGGCAAAGTATAGATAGATATCTATTCATTTGTTCACCAAGAACTTATTAAATATTCACTCTTCATCCACTCAACATTCATAAATATTTAGTAAACAACCTACAATAGTCCAAATGCAAGCATTGCTTTAAGTGAGTTCACAGATTACCTTGTCCAAGTGGGTAAAGATGACACATCTTGGAGTCAGGAAATAGGAATCAGAAATTCAGGTTAAAGAGAACAAACCAAAAGGTCACATACCTGGGCAGGAATAAAGTCAATGAGAGAACCTGGGCCCTCAGGTCACTGGAACCACCGAACTTCGCAGACGTGCTGACTCTAAATTAAGGGAAGCTCTCTTATCACAGGTGGAGAAACTGAGGCTAACGAAAATCATATACAATCTGCTTGTTCCCCTATTAATCCCATATCACCCAATATCACTCCCATCATCATCTTCATGATGAGTAGATTCCAACTCGTGGCGGACCCATGTGTGTCACAGTAGAATTGTGCTCCATAGGGTTTTCAAAGGCTGATTTTTCGAAAGTAGATTATCAGCCCTTTCTTCCAATATGCCTCTGTTGTTGCTGGTGTTAGGTGCCGTCAAGTTGGTTCTGACTCATAGCGACCCTATGTACAACACAGTGAAACACTGCCTGGTCCTGTGCCTCCTCACGATTGTTGTTATGCTGAAGCCCATTGTTGCAGCCACTGTGTCAGTCCATCTTGTTGAGGGTCTTCCTCTTTTTGGCTGACCCTCTATTTTACCAAGCATGATGTCCTTCTCCAGGGACTTATTCCTCCTGGTAACACGTCCAAAGTATATGAGACAAAGTCTCGTCATCCTCACTTCTCAGGAGCATTCTGGCTATACTTCTTCCAAGACAGATTTGTTCATTCTTTTGGCAGTCCATGGTATATTCAATATTCTTCACCAACTTTGTAATTCAAAGGCATCAATTCTTTTTCAGTCTTCCTTATTTATTGCCCAGCTTTTGCAGTGCCTCTGGCTGGACTCAAACCCCCAACATTTTGGTTAGCAGCTGAGTGTGTTAACTGTTTGCACCACACAGGTATCCCTCAAATCCGTTAGCCTAATACAAAATAAGTTTCAATATCGCACCTCTGAAGGCCTCATCTCCTGCCTTTTTCTGCTTTCACTTGTCACCCCAGCCAGATGGAACCAATCTCCAATCTGCACATGCAACATGCTCTTTCATGTTTGCATGCTTCTCTAGTGCCTCCGTTTGATGAGCTCTCACATATGCTAGGCATTTTGCCAAGAATTCTATGTGCATTGTTCATATTATCCTCATGAGGAGGCTACAATGATTATTTCTATTTTATAGACAAGAAAACTGAGGCCTAAAGAGTTAAGTAATTTACCCAGTAATTCACAGCTATAACCAGTCCTGAAGCTTGTCTCCAAAGCCATTTCATCATGTTTCATGCCACCCCCTTAGCTAACTCATATTCCAAAAATCTGCTCAAGTGTCACTTTCTCTAGCAAACTTTTCCTGGCTGCATAATTTGAATTAGATGCTGCTCCTCTAATCTCTCTAAACAGCCTACCCATTACTTGATCACAGCACTTATCACATTCATCTGCACTGCTTGATTTACTTGGTGTCTTTCCTCAGGGGTCTAGAATAAGTTCATAAGCCCCTTGTACACTCAAGGCTTAGCCCAATGTCTGGCTCTTGGAAGGTGTTCAATAAATGTTTGTTGACTGAATCAGGAATAAATAAATGCAACATGGCTATGAAATCATGGGCAGTGGAAGATCAAAATACAAGTCCATCTGACTTAAGAAGTAACTATTCTTCCAGTGTACCATAGTGCTTCCTGGCTTGGTGTTAGCTGTCATTGAGCATTGATGAGTGGGTGGTGGCTGTGCATGAGTGCGTTAGGCAGGAATCAAACCCAGGTCTCCAGCACAGAAGGTAAGAATTCTACCATTGAACCACCATGGCCCCCTGCTTCTCAGCTAATCATAAATAAATGCCCTTACTTCACCCACAAAGTGGAAATAAAGTTATTATCCTTTCTGTCATCCTTGAATTAAGATAGTAAAAGTTAAAAATCTATTATTTCTTGTGTCTAGCACTATATCTGGCACATAATAGGAGCTCAATAAATGCTCAAATAAATAAGCTTGGTCATAGCATATTGGTAGCCCCTGCTTTGAGTATTCTTTGCTATCTATTGAGGTTGAGGGTGAGAATTATGTGCTCTAGAACTTGCTTTGATCAATGGACCAGCAGCATCAGCCTCACCAGAGAGCTTGTTAGAAATGCAGGATCCCAGACCTGCAGAATCATAACCTGCAATTTATTAAGACGTCAAGTGACTTGTGTGCATGGTAAAGTTTGAGAAGCACTAATCTAGACTATTTGGGGGCAGTAGTGATTCAATGGTAGAATTCTTACCTTCTGTACAAGAGACTCAGGTTCAATTCACGGCCTATGCACCTCATGCACAGCCACACCTGTCTGTCATTGGAGGCCTGTGTGTAGCTTTGCTGCTGAACAGGTTTCAGCAGAGCTTCCAGACTAATGTGGACTAGGAAGAAAGGCCTGGCAATCTACTTCTGAAAATCAGCCAATGAAAACCTGATGGATCACTACAGGAGATCCACAACTGATCATGCGGATGGTGCAGGACTGGGCAACATTTCCCTCTGTTATGCATGGGGTTGCCATGAGTCAGGGTCTGAGTCAATGGCAGCTAACAAAACAAGTGTGGGATATAAGATGTGCACAAAGCTGTGGTTCTCACCCAAGGGACTTGAAATTTAAGTTAGAAAGAAAACTCATTCCAGTCATAAAATACAACAGGTTAGCATGATAAAAACACCACCGATGATAGGAAAAGACAGTTTTACACACTGTAAATTGAAAACCACAGAGAATAAAATAATGCAATATTTCAGGGAGCTCTTCTTAGGCAGAGCAGAGAACACAACACCCTCCACAGAGGCACTGTATGCACAAGGCTAGTGGTAAGCTCCTCCCTGCCCAGCACACCTACATTTTAATCATAATGAAGACCGATCACAGCAAAACCCACCTGGTTAGCTCCATATCATAACTCAAAAAGAAGGCTTGTATATTGAATAAAGAGTCAGGATCTGGAGGTAAATTATGTGGGTTCAAATCTCAGCTCAATCACCTACAAACTCAATGATCTTGTGACCTTGAGAACATTGCTTAAACCTCAGTTACTCTTTGCAGAATGAACAATCAACTTACAGAACTGTGATGATAATGAGATGAAATGATCCCTGCAAAGCACTTAGCAGAATGTCTGACACAAATTAGTACTCGATAAATAAAAAGAATTATTTCATTGTAATCATTCTTGCAATACACAGGCAACTGGTTCATTTTGGTGTGGCTTCCCTGCCCTACTGGGGTTTCTTGGTGCCCTGGGCCATCCTGTCTCCTGTTCTACCTCCCCTTGTCAGAATGAGGCTGCTTGTCTCCAAATCAGTATCCCTAAACTAAGTCACAATGGGCCATAAACCCCCTGATCTTGTATGAAAATGTTATGTGTAGAAGTACATGTGCATATTTCTCTGGAAATATTCACAGCTTTTATCAGATTTTCAAAGGCATTGATGGCCTCAAAAAGGTTTATTAATCATACTCTATATGATAAAGTGGTAGAGAGCACTCTCATAGTTGTTGCTGTTAGGTGCCGTCAAGTCGATTCTGACTCATAATGACCCCATGTGACAGTGTAGAACTGCTCCATAGAGTTTCCTAGGCTATAATCTTTACAGAAGCAGATTGCCAGGTCTTTCTTCAGTGGAGCTGCAGGATGGGTTCAAACCGCCTACCTTTTGGTTAGCAGCTGAGTGCTTAACAATCACACCACCACGGTTGCTTACTCTCATAGTAGAGAGTACATAACCTCAACAGACTTAATTCTGGTCCTGACTTCATCAGCTACGTGACCACTCTGAACTTGTCTCCTCATCTTTAAATTGGGGATAGTAATAAACCAGTGGCCACCAACTCAACTCCTACCCATGGCAACCCCATGTGTGTGTGTCAGAGTAGAACCATGCTCCATAGGGTTTTCAATGGTTGATTTTTTAGAAATAGATTGCCGGGCCTATCTTCCAAAGTGTCTCTAGGTGGACTTGAACCTCCAACGTTTCAGTGAGTAGCTAGCACATGAACGGTTCATGCCACCCAGGGACACAGGGGATAATAATACCACCTTATTTATACCATATACCATAAAGGATTTTTGTAGTATTCAAAGGAGATGCTGAAAGAAACATTGTGGTCGTTGGGTGTCGTCGAGTCGGTTCCAACTCATAGCGACCTTATGTACAACTGAATGAAACACTGCCTGGCCCCGAGCATCCTCACAATCATATATGCAGTAGTACTCTGTAATTGTGAAAAGCATATATATGCTGTCGTTATTAGTCATCTAGTTGTTTCTGACTCACGGCGACCCCGTGAGTGCAGAGTAGAACTGCTCCATAGGGTTTTCAAGGCTGTGCCCCTTCCAAAGCAGATCACCAGGCCCATCTTCTGAGGTGCCTCTGGGCAGGTTTGAACCTCCAACCTTTCTGTTAGCAGTCAAGAGCTTAACCGTTAGCACCACCCAGGAACTCCACCCAGATGTTAGTGATAGCTATTATCAAGTGACTCTCAAACGTCTTCTTCCTCTAGTTCAGTAGAACTCACTCACCCCAAGGAACTGTTTTATCAGGAAACCTTCTACTTAAAGAACTACAAGCGAGGGGACTTGCAGAGGTGTAACTAAGGTATGGCAAGGGTACCGCTTGCGGAGGGGCGCTAAAGAGCAGTTTTGATTGGCCATCAGTTTCCATCCCTGGCTGTGAGAAATCATTCAGCAATTTAAAACAATTGTCATAGGTGCTATCTCCAAAGATAAGTCCCTGGCGGGGAGCTGGTCGGAAGGTCACAGAACCCATTCCTCGTGCTCCTGCTGTGCTTACAGAGATGTGGATGGTTGAGGAGTTTGTCAAGACGGAAACAGCACGAGAAGGACTGGTTAAAAAAAAAACTGTGGCCGACACAGTCCTCAGTGAATGGTGGCAGCGTCTGGCCTGGCTGCTCTGGGTTGCCATCCTTTGATCCCTCGACATATGTCTGAGGCAAACATGTCCGAACGTGTCTTCCAGCTAGCAAGGTTTTCCTTTCAGTAACATTTCCAGGCAGCCTTGCTGTGGCGTTTCCGTTTTCCAGCAACACGAGTGAGTGGAATACAGAATTTTGAAGTTAAAACATTCTGCTTCTTGAATTAAAAGAGGTCAAAACCAAGCAGTATACAGATAGGAAAGACAAACCATCTCCTCGAGTAGATCAGGACGTGAACCTGACTTTGAACTGAGGCATTTCCACACTGTAACCGCGTGGAGTGTCAGCAAGCCATGAGTGTATAGATGAGATACTAGAGAAAAGGAGACCGTGAGGGGTGTGAGAACGGCTCTACACCCATAACACTCTCATCTCATAGTGTACTTGGGCACCAAATGCCTTTGCCACCCGCTTTTCTGTCTCTCAAGCAGGACTCTAACTGGAAGACTGAAAACAGGGAAATTTCAGGAAGCTGCATTTTTTTATATGTCGGTCAAAAGAGAGTGAGATAGCCCCGTGCCTGATGCACAATAAACGGCTCCAGCAAAGGCCTGTCTATGGAAAACAGCCCCTATGGCAATTAGTGTTAAATTGCTGAATGATCTCTCACAGCTGGCATGGAAACGGCCACGGCCAGTAGAAACTGATCCTTAGCGCCCCTCCTCAAGCGGCGCCCAGGGCATGCGCCCCACCTGCCATACCTCTGGCTCCACAGCTTTTAAAGACGGATTAATGTCTTGATCATGTGCCTGAGCAATTCATTCCAATCACCTAGTCTTTCCTAGCTTGCTTTGCTTTTAAATTTAAAAAAGAAAAATGCAGTCTCCTTCTAGCTCCTCTGCTTATCACTTTCAAATCAGAAACAAGGATATTAAATCAGTTCCTGAAGAAATGACATAGGAAAGCTATTTAAAACTTCAAGTGGCTGAAGATATGGAAAAATAGGATGATGTTGGGTGTTTCCTGTCTCTGTGTTGGACTAACTCATTGTAGAAGTTAGCCTGTGGCCATATTTAACTGATAGGAATTCCAAAGTCCATGCGTGTGTTCAGATTTTCTCTTTGAGCTTTCCTGCCTGAACAGTGCCAGTAATGAGGGGAAACATATTTGTCTCTGATAACTGCCAGAGATGACATAGAGAAGCAAAAGAATGTGGGTGGGGCTGTTTTGTTTCTAATTAACGAAGGTTTTCAAGTATTTGTGTAAAGAAGAGTCCACATTCAAAGGGTCAGAATCTATTGCCCTTTTCAATGTTTTCCTTTAAGAAAAAAAAAAAAAGATTTTTTTTATGTAAAGAAAATTCGATATGTGCAATACAATGGAAATGATAGGAACAGCTAGAAATGAAATATGAAAAAGAAATTAAATCATCCAGCTACCATAAAGCAATGCATAGCTAAAAGTCCCTTATTACTTTATATTATACCTTCTCATTCTGAGTAACTACTGTTATATAATCTGAATCACTGATGTTTAATAATAGAAATAACCACAGTCAGATGCCAAATCAAGAAGAAAAGATCCGTACTTTGAAAAAAGAGTTCTCTTAATGTACATGCCACATAAACGTTCAGGGCTTGAGTTCTGAAAAGAATCCTGCCGTGGGGAGCTATTGAGAAAAAAGCAGTTCTGAACAAAAGGAGAAGGGGAAGAAAGCTAGTTACGAGTCTGGCTCTTGCCCGGTTGAAGTAAGTGACACTATGAACGTGCGTCTAGGCCGAGATCTGTGTGCGTGAACACCACCACACACTGACACCTCTCTGGTTGCCTAGTAGCGGTGGGCAGAATTCAATGTGTGATGTGTCCATCCGTCAAAAATACCTACTGAAGTGTCTAATGAGAAGAGAGCTCTGCACTACCCGTCTCAAGGGAATACAACAAAAATTAGACTTATGACTCATTATTTACCTGGGAAAACAAAAAGCCAAACACCAAAAGAAGAATATCTCTCCAGTGTAACATAGCAACAAACACAACGTATGAATATTGCAAAGTGCAATGTATTAATAGTGCAAAGTGGAGAAGCAAAGGGATGCTCAATGACAGTGTTCTAAGAGCACCATAGGAGAAGGAGAATATACCTGGTGTGAGGATGTGGATTCAGTAACTTATGTCTTCCTGGAAGAGGTGAGTTTTTAGCAAAAGAGAAATTAGTGGAGAAGATCTATGACGATTCACAAGGGAATAGGATGTATTGTTTAAAGATCTCATTAACAGAATGTAATCAGCTATATGTAACAAACATCTGGCTGGCAGAAGTGTAAGGTAATGGAGATTTATTTGCCTCACTTAACAAGAAGCCTAGAGGTAAGAAGCCTCTGGTATTAGTTCTGCAGCTTCACAAGGAAACGACTATCATCTCTGTGATTTTCTTAGGCCTCCCTTCTGCTCACAAAATGGCTGCTGCATTGCCAGTCATCATAACTTCATCAAGGCAAACAAAAAAAAGGGAATGAGTAACACTAGCAGTGTATGTGGTATATGCACTTTTTATTATGAAAAGCAAAAGATTTTCCATAGGTCCCTACCTCCCTGTAGACTCCTAGTTGTATCTCACTGACCACACTCGGAGTCTGTAAGAGGAGCACTGAGCTTTTCCAGTCGGCTGAATGACTGGCAGAAATGGGTTCAGGATGCCTGAAGATTAGCCAAGGAACAGTTTCAACCACAACTGACCAGACGAATGCAAGGAAATATAGACAATGGTAAGATTAGCTTGAGTGACTGAAACTATCTGGATGATATCTTGAAAGCTTTTCTAAAGCTCAAAAAAAAAAATGAGTACAAAAATAAATTGTGGGTAGAAATAACATCTAGAATATCTTGTTTACGAAAACATTCACACCCTTATAATACACTTTCACACTTTTATGCACTGGAAAATTCCCACCCGTGACGGAAGAGCAGCCATCTCTGAAACAGGATATGGCAGTCATATGCCATGCTGCACACAGGAAGTCTCTGACACACGTTCAGCAAGGAAATAGAAACTACTTTCACTAGAGCAAAACTGCGAAACGGGTTATAAGAACAGAATGTATCTGCTTAAAAAATCTTCTACCAATGTTCCACATTTCACCCTCTCTCTTCTCTGGTCTGTTATCAAACAAGTGACATCTGTTTTCTCTAGCACCAAGGCATTTTGTTGTGTTTGTGGATGTTTTATTTATTCGTCAGCCTACCCTGCTGGATACCCATGTCCCTGTTACCCTGGATGAGGGGGAGGGGAATGAGAGAGATCTGCTCTCTGACTCTCCATGTCACGTGCTTTCATACGCATTGAGTGTTTTGAGTCTCCCACATGTCTGCAATGTGAAGAGTTACTATCCCCATTTGAGAGCTGAGCAGTCTGAGGGTTAGAGAAGCAAAGTTAGCTGAACAAGGAGGAGCCCACTCTGGAGAAACAGCCTGGTGCCAAACCAAGATGGTCAGACTACAGAGCCCATGGTTCTTCCTGGGCACCCTCCTGACTCTGGAATTCTTGAGTGACTCACCAAGGACTCCAGCAGCTAGCAGTAACGTGTATATCACATGCTAGATGCTGAATGAGTGAATGAAACCAATCCTACTCTAGCCATCAAAGGAGAGTAAACAGCAGAAAAATATTTTTCAGCTTTGACAGCACCAGGTCAACTAGATTCAAGCCATTCTGGCCATCTGAACTTTATTGAAGGCCTTTCCATTGTTTAGGAAAAGTTACCAGCCTCTACCTTGGACAAATCTAGGAGTGTTGGATGTTCCTAATTATTAGCAGGATTCGAAAGCAACACAATCCTGTAGGAAGGGTGAGGGTTTTAAAACAACAGTCCTAGGTGGGTGCAACTCTTACCAGTTTCCTTTGAGTCAACTCTAACTCATGGTTCCCCATGTGTGTCAGAGTAGAACCGTGCTCCCTAGGGGTTTCAATGGCTGATTTTTTTGGAAGCAGATTGCCAGGCCTTTCTTCCAAGGCACTTCTGAGTAGACTCAAACCATCAACCTTTCAGTTAGCAGCTGAGTGTGTTAATTGTTTACACTACCCAGGGACTCTGGTGCAACTCCTAATTCTACCTTTTGCTAGCTAGTGTCCTTAGATGAGTTTTCCTCCTGTGTACAATAGGGTTACTGATGTCTACCTGGGTGAGATAATGCGTGTAAAGTAACTTGCACAGTGCCTGACACATATGGCTGGTGTTCCATGAAGGAACATTAGTGAAGTGAGCCCTCCATTAGCAGCCTGGCTTCCACATAATGATGCTCCACGGCCCAGGACCGGCCCCTCTCCCAAGGTATGACCCCAAAGTAGCTTAAGGGAAACAGAGTCAGCAGGCAGATCCCCAGACCCCAGCCAGAAGGGAACAGGATACTCCAAGGCTCAGTGCTAGCCAGTAAAGCACAGAACTAATAACTGAGTCAGGAGTGTGTGAGCATACAAAGAATGAGAGAGACAGAGGAGGTCAAAGGTTAGAACAATCTAGGAGTAGAAATATGAAGGGATGCCACAGAAAGACATAAAAAATGGAGTGGTAAAGAAGGCATGCCACCACCCTTCTATCAGTTTGTTGCACTGTTGTGGTTGGTCGTACTGTATGTCGCTATGATGCTGCAGGCTATGCCACCAATATTTTAAATACCAGCGAGGTCACCCATGAGGCACTCAATGGAGCTTCCAGACTAAGACAGATTAGGAAGAAAGGCCTGGTGATCTACTTCCAAAAATTAGTCAATGAAAACCCTATGGATCACAACAGAATATTGTCTGATACAGTGCTGGAAGATGAGTCCCCTGACTTGAAAGGCACTCAGAATACTCAGAGGCTGCAACAATAGACACAAGCATACCCACAATCATGAAGATGATGCAGGACCAGACAATGTTTTGTTCTATTGTACACGGGGTCACCGTAAGTGGGAGCTGACCTAATGCCAGCTAATGACAACAGCAAGGTAGGCATGAAGAAGATCAGGAAAAAAAATGCCAGAAGGATCAAATGTCCCACAATTAAAGGAGAGGCTTTAAAACTGTTTTAAAGCCCTTTGAATTTCACAAGGCCGTTACTCCCAAGAAGCCCGTGTAGAGCAGCTCGCTGAACAAAAGTTTGTCGGTTCAAACCCGCCAGCCACTCCGTAGGCGAAAGATGTGACAGTCTGCTTTTGTAACTATTAAACCTGTTACCATCTAGTCGATTCTGACTCATACCAACCCTATAGGACAGAGTAGCACTGCCCCACAGGGTTTCCAAGAATGCTTGGTGGATTTGAACTGCCAACCTTTTGGTTAGCAGCCAAACTCTTAACCACTGTGCCATCAGGGTTTCCTTATAAAGATTATAGCCTTGGAAACCCTATCGTTATAATCAACTTGACAGAAATAGGATTTTACTCAGGTGACACAGTGGTTAAAGTGATTGAGTGCTAACCGAAAAGTCGGCGGTTCAAAACCACCGGTGGCTCTGTGGGAGGAAGATGGGGCACTCTGCTTCCGTAGAGATTTACAGCCTTGGAAACCCTGTGGAGTCACTATGAGTCGTTATCGACTCCACAGCAGTGGGTTTGATTTTTTTTTTTTTTTTAAGTGGAGTGGAGAAGCCCTGGTGGCACGGTGGTTAAGCACTCAGGTGCTAACCGAAAGGTCAGTGGTTCGAAGCCACCAGCTGCTTCTGGGGAGAAAGATGTGGCAGTCTGCATCTGTAAAGATCACCACCTTGGAAATGTTACAGACAATTCTACTGTGTCCTATCGGGTCTGACGAGTCGGCATGGACTCAATGGCAATGGGTTTGGTTTGGTGTGGAGTGGAATTGCCAGCATTAATTAGGAAATGAGTGAATAAGCAGTGGGCCCCTGGCAGTGGAAAGGTCAGAGATGGGTCAAATTTAGAATGGATAGAAGGGTCAAGCAAGGTTTTGGAGACTATTGTTACAGAATGCGGTTTCTCAACTTTGGCACTATTAACATTTTATACCACATAATTCTTTGTTGTAGGGGCTGCCCTGTGCGTCACAGGATGTTTAGCAGCATCTCTGGTATTATGCCAATAGCCCCCACTTCAGTCATGACGATCAAAAATGTCTCCAAACATAGCCGAATGTCTTCTGGGGAACAAAACTCACCTGTGGAAAACTACTGCTCTAGAATACAGAGACCTGTATTTGTTTTAAACCACAAGGAAAGAAATATATAAACAGTTTCAATTTCTTGTCACTTCAAGCTTTTCTGTTTCATATCAATATAGAGAAAAAAATACCAAAGTTTCAAACGGTAAACAGAGAAAGGAAAAATAGCAGTGACTGTCAGCTGAGTGGATGGGAATCAGCAGCTCTTTTTGCTTGTCCTGTGCAAGAGTGCATGTAAAGATAACTTTGGAGAAAAGTCTTGGACTGTTCTTTAATTTTATGTAATTTCAGGATATGACCAAAATAAGAACACAGAGGTTCTATTTAAAAAACAGAAAAACATCTAATCGTTTGACAATAAATTTCCAGTCAAGATTTTTGAAAGAACTCAAAAGGCTGACAGTGCCCTTACTGTACAGATGGAAAGAAGAAATGAAAGTGACAAGAAGTTTTTATAGCCTTAGCTTGTCTGTTGGCTTTTTTAGACTTGATGCATTTGGAGTCCTTCAATTGTTCCCACCTCCCAGCTTTCTTTTAATATGAAAGCTTTAGCATTTAGCCATGAAATACTGCACCACAGTTGCTCCTATTTTTAAACAGATTCTGCAGAGTTGATATTAGTATAGTTTAATATTTTAGGCAGAAGTTCAAAATAGAAGTAATTCAACTCCATGTCTTTACTGACTCTCATATTAAAGAAATATAATGTATAATAAACATCTGCTTTCCAGTAATAGTGTAACAGAAGGCAAATAAAATTGGGTGTGAGAAATAACATACACTCATGCATATACATAATTAAAATTTTAAAGAATAGCTGAGAATTTTTTTTTCATACCAGTTCCAGAATTAGTAATAACCAAATCAGAAAAAATTTTTGGACATTACAAGTCAGACAAAGGACTAGTCTGTATAATCTACAAGAAAATCCAACACCTCTACAACAAAAAGACAAACAATCCTATTAAAAAATGGGCAAAGGAAATGAACAGACACTTC
>NW_004444109.1:2560579-2567046 GCF_000243295.1 Trichechus manatus latirostris | reverse complement strand
GCTGGAGAAAAATGTAGAACAAAATTCTAACTCACAAAAAAAGACCAGACTTACTGGCCTGACAGAGACTGGAGAAACCCCAAGAGTATGGCCCCCCAACACCCTTAGCTTAGTAATGAAGTCACTCCCGAGGTTCACCCTTCAGCCAAAGATTAGACAGCCCCCTAAAACAAAAGAAGACTAATGGGGCACAACAGCCCCAGGGACAACTAGAAGGCAGGAGAGGTCAGGAAAGCTGGTAATAGGGAACCCAAGGTAGAGAAGGGAGAGTATTGTCATGTTGTTAACCAATGTCATAAAACAATACGTGTACTAACTGTTTAATGAGAAAGTATTTGTTCTGCAACCTTTCATCTAAAGTACAAAAAAAAAAATTATAAAAAAAAATAATACCCAAGTCAGTGTCAGATCCTATAAAAGTGCTATCCTAAGTGTAAGAACCTGGTCCAGTGGTAACACCTGTGAGAATCTTTGACGTTCGTGCTATCCTAAATATAATAACCTGGTCGAGTGGTAACACCTGTTAGGATCTTTGACTTTATGGACAGTTCTCTGGAGTATATGCTGAGCTGACACTATAACTGGTCAGTTCAGAAGGAGGGGAAGCCAATAAAATTGATTATTTGGTATTGTGAAAATACTGCTCCAAAAAAAAAGGATCACTTTCAATTTTCACTTTCCAATTGTTCACCTTAAATTGCTTTGATAAAGATTTATAGGAAACTACTACAGAGATTGCACTGTTATCTTCATACCAGAATATAGAATACTCGTATTTTCTTCTGTCTCTTATAAAATATTTACTTGAAAGAAAATAATGGATATTTCAAAAAGTAATTGATGGATTTTCTGGAAAAGCCCCAATAACAAGGCCTTTAATTTAAAAAATAGTCACTAGATTAATACCAATGAAATCTAGTGGAAAGCATGTTGCCAATGAGGTCAAACTCTTGAGTTAATTCTGGAATAAGCTATTTATTTTGGTTTAGTTCCATGGCTATAGTTTATAGTTTCAACCTCCCCTCTCCCTGCCAAAAAAAGAAAGAAAAATTCATTGCCGTTGAGTCATTTCTGACTCATAGTGACCTATAGGACAGAGTAGAACTCCCCCATAGGGTATCTATAAATCTTTATGGAAGCAGACTCCCCCATGTTTCTCTCTTGGAGCAGTCGGTGAGTTCGAACTGGTTAGCAGCCAAGTGCTTTAATAACTGCGCCACCAGGGCCCTTTAGCTTCAACCCAGGCCAGCCAAATCAAAATTGCAGATGTTAATCCAAGAGGGACTAGATAGGATCAATTATTGAACGACGGAGGAAGCATCAAAAGAAGATGGAAGGAATACACAGAGTCACTCTACCAAAAAGAACTGGTCTACGTTCAAACATTTCGGGAGGTAGCATATGATCAGGAACCGATGGTACTGAAGGAAGAGGTCCAAGCCACACTGACGGCACTGGTGAAAAAACAAGACTCCAGAAATTGACAGAATACCAACTGAGATGTTTCAACAAATGGATGCAGCACTTGAAGTGCTTACTCGTCTATGCCAAGAAATTTGGAAGATAGCTACCTGGCCAACCGACTGGAAAAAGATTCATATTTATGCCTATTCCCATGAAAGATGAACCAAATGGGGAAATTATCTAACAATATCACTAATATCACATGCAAGCAAAATTTTGCTGAAGATCATTGAAAAGCGGCTGCAGCAGTATATCCACAGGGAACTGCCAGAAATTCATGCCGGATTTAGAAGAGGACGTGGAACCAGGGATATCATTGCTGATATCAGATGGATCCTGGCTGAAAGCAGGGACTACCAGAAAGAGGTTTACCTGTGTTTTACTGACTATGCTAAGGCATTCGACCGTGTGGATCATAACAAATTATGGATAACATTGTGGAGAATGGGAATTCTGGAACACTTAATTGTGCTCATGAGGAATCTGTACATGGATCAAGAGGCAGTTGTTTAAACAGAACAAAGGGATACTGCGTGGTTAAAGTCAGGAAAGGTGTGCTTCAGGGTTGTATCCTTTCATCATACCTATTCAATCTGTTTGCTGAGCAAATAATCCAAGAAGCTGGACTATATGAAGAAAAAAGGGGCTTCAGGTTTGGAGGAAGTCTCATTAACAACCTGCGACATGGATATGCAGATGACACACCTTGCTTGCGGAAAGTGAAGAGGACTTGAAGCATTTACTGATGAAGATCAAAGACCACACAGCCTTCAGTATGGATTATACCTCAACATAAAGGAAACAAAAATCCTCACAAGGGAACAATAAGCAACATCATGATAAATGACAAAAGATTGAGGTTGTCAAGGATTTCATTTTACTTGGATCCACAATCAACACCCATGGAAGCAGCAGTCAAGAAATCAAAAGATGCATTGCATTGGGCAAATGGGCTGCAAAATACCTCTTTAAAGTGTTGAACAGCAAAGATGTCACCTTGAGGACTAAGGTGTGCCTGACCTAAGCCATGGTGTTTTCAATCGCCTCATATGCTTGTGTAAGCTGGACAATGAATAAGGAAGACCAAAGAAGAATTGATGCCTTTGAATTGTGGTGTTGGCAAAGAATATTGAATATACCATGGACTGCCAAAAGAACAAACAAATCTATCTTGGAAGAAGTACAACCAAAATGCTCTTTAGAAGCAGGAATGGCGAGACTACATCTCGCAAACTTTGGACATGTTATCAGGAGGGATCAGTTCCTGGACAAGGAACATCTTGCTTGGTAAAGTAGAGGGTCAGCGAAAAAGAGGAAGACCTTTAAAGAGATGGACTGACACAGTGACTGCAACAATGGGCTCAAGCATAGCAACAATTGAGAGGATGGCGCAGGACCGGGCAGTGTTTCATTCTGTTGTGCATCAGGTTGCCATGAGTCGAAATCGACTCAACGACACCTAACAACAACAAATAAATCATCTGGAACATGGATCTATATCAAAGTATATAGATCCGGTCAAACACTTGACCCATTAGTGGGGGAAATAATCAACCAACATGTCTTATTCTTGTGGTTGATCAATAATGCCATCTTCATTTAGGGAGAAAAGATAATATGCTTACTACTCTGAATTCCACATAACAAAGGAAAATTCTACCATTGGCTCAAAGCCAACCTAAGATTCTTGTTACTCACAAAGTATCTGTGCCTTCCATAAATCATCAAAACCAATCTGTAGACCAACCAACCAGTTGCTGTCAGGTTGATTCCAACTCATGGAGACTTCATGTGTGTCAGAATAGAACTGTGTTCCACAGGGTTTTCTCTTCTTTTTTGGTAGGAAATGTAATGCATTTTGTTTTTTCTTATTGTTTTCTGATTTCTTTCTCTTTTTTATAATTTGTTGTTGTTGTTGTTTTAGAGAATATACACAGCAGAACATATACCAATTAAACAATTTCTACACGTATACTTCAGTGCCATTGATAACATTCTTCACATAGGGTTGATTTTTCAACCTTCACAAAGGCTGATTTTTCAGAAGTAGATTGCCAGGCCTTTCTTCCAAGGTGCCTCTGGGTAGACTCGAACCTCTAACCTTTCAGTTAACAGCCAAGTGTGTTAACCATTTACACAACCCAGGAACTCCAATCTATACACATGGCACACAAATTCACAGTTAGGTTATATATAGCCAGCTTCAGTCACCGTCTTTAACTATTATTAAACAGTATTTGAAACATCATTTGTTTGAGAGATAATTCAGGTTATAGGATTCAACTGGAAAGAAAGAAATAATAGGGTAGGAATCCAGATCCTATAAAATGAAGTTCCAAATGACCAACCAAACCTTCAATGAGAACAATGAAAATCAAATTCTGTTCAATACCATGAACACTAATACTCTGGATATCTGGCACCCAAAACTTGAGTCTTAAAGCAAGCTGACAAGGAAGTTGAAGTGAGATATTGTGCTATTGCTGTTGAAACAATACATAATGTTTTTAATGCTGCAGAAGGATGATGATAAAAATGCAGAAAAGAAACTTTTAGCACTGATGAGAAAACATCTTGCAGATGACTTCTTCATCCGCTGTTGATAATTAATTTTGCGAAAAGCAGTCATATTATCTCGTCTTAGAGGTCTTGCTGTTGCCCATTCTTTACACTATTTTTATGAAAATGAGATTAAATAACAAGAACACATGCTGGTATTAGGAACTCCTTCTTAAAAGCAGTCTTAGAATCCATAAGTTGCAACCCCATTTCCCAATTTACCACATTTATTTTTTTAACATTTACCATAATGGATGTTTAAAATATGCAACTCAAGTCACTAGAAGAGCCTGAAAAGTCCATCTGTGTTTAATATACCTTGTTTATTAAAGCATAAAATTAGAAAATATATTTTGAAAAGATTATTCAGAATGTATGATTGAAGCAAAAAAACAGAAGTCGTGCCTATAGAGGAGAAATCAGATGGCTCATGTTCAGCCATGCCAGAAAACTACGCTGTGGCTAGGTATCGATGCTTCTGTTGCAAAACTCGTTTTTAGTTAAGATCCCAAATTTACTCTCTAATCAGCAGTCCTCAATCTTTGTCCTGGCGGGAGGGGGGAGCGGGGTGGGGAGATGCTAACAGGGAGTGTATGTCAAAATGCCAAATTTCTGATATAGATTCTGATCCTGTAAGTAGGGGGTAGGATCAAGAATCTACTTTTTAATAAGCAACCCAGGTGATTCTGATGCAAGCGATGAAGTATACTTTGAGAATGATCTCAGCCTTCTGCTTAACTCTTGAGAAGTCATGATTTATATCCTTGATAGTCTCTTCCCAACCACTCTCAGAAATACATCCTCCTTAAAAAAAAAAAACTCAAACCCGTTGCTGTCAAATAGATTCTGACTCATAGCAACCCTATAGGACAGAGTAGAACTGCCCCCATAGGGTTTCCAAGGCTGTAATTAACCCTGGTGGCATAGTGGTTAGGTGCTACAGCTGCTAACCAAAGGGTCAGCCGTTCAAATCCACCAGGCGCTCCTTGGAACCTCTGTGGGGCAGTTCTACTCTGTATTATAGGGTCACTATGAGTCAGAATCAACTCTACAGCAATGGGTTTGGCAGACTGCCACATCTTTCTCCTGAAGAGTGGCTGGTGGCTTGGAACTACCAACCTTTCGAGTAGCAGCTAGTGCTTAACCACTGCATCAGAGCTCCTTTCCTTATAAAAAAGCTCTTTCTTAATTCTTACCATTGCCCCAGGCTATCTTTCCATGCTCTGCTTCCCAAATCTTCTCCTTACATCACTTCACGGCTTTGATGCTTTGGGTTGTCCTTTGTTTCCAGAGGAGTCCCTGGGTAGTACAAATCATTAACACACTTGGCTGCTAATCAAAAGGTTGAAGGCTCAAGTTCACCCAGAGTCACGGCGGAAGAAAGATCTGGTGAACTAATTCTGAAAAATCAGCCATGAAAAACCCTATGGAGCACAGTTCTACTCTGACACATGAGGTCGCCATGAAATTAGAATCAACCCAAAGGCTGCTGGTTTGCTTTGTGAAAATGAGCTGACCTGACATGAAGACTCCAATTCCCCTGCAAATGCAGTTTGTTCTGTTCTTCTTTCAGCATGTACTCGTATCATTGGAAGCTGACGATATTCTTATTTTGAAAAAGGCATAGTGGTGTGATATACAGAACATGGAATCTAGAGTCATAAGACCTAGGTTTGCAGATATCTTGATGCTGTCAATTCTTCTATGGGATCTTAGGAAAGTCATTTTACGCTCTGAGCCTTAGTCTTTTCATCTGTAAAATAAACAAAATAATACCAGCCTTTCAGGATTTTGTTACAGTTAAATGAGATGCTGTCTATGAATATTTCTTTGGAAACTGCAGTTTCCTATATGAATATTAGACTATTAGGTAAAGTTCTGAATATTTTTTGCAAAGCTTGAAGAAAAATTCTGCCAATAGTTATTTTGAAATCCTCATCCCATGTGAAATAAAATATTGAATATTTTCTAGCTTCTTTCTTATAAAAGGTATAAAGTATAATTCCTTAATAGTAATTTAGTTCTTTAGACATCAACCCTCACGCATCTGTCAATTTGTGGTACTGTGGTGGCTTGCATGTTGCTGCGATGCTGGAAGCTAAGCCACCAGTATTTCATATACCAGTAGGATCATCCATGGTGGACAGGTTTCAGTGGAGTTTCCAGACTAAGAAAGATTAGGAAAAAAGACCTGGTGGTCTACTTCTGAAATAATTGGTCAGTGAAAACCTTACAAACAGCAGTGAAACATTGTCTGATATAGTGCCAGAAGATAAGCCCCTCAGGTTGGAAGGAACTGTCATGGGTTGAATTGTGTCCCCAAAAAAATGTGTGTAGCAACTTGGCTAGGTCATGATTCCCAGTATTGTATGATTGTGTTACCTGATGTGATTTCCTTATGTGTTGTAAACTCTATCACTATGATGAGATTATATGTGATCTCC